>NC_134752.1:3035303-3338333 GCF_050436995.1 Anticarsia gemmatalis
TTGCACTCGATGTAAAAAAACACTAATGACTACATATACTTAACAATGCATTTAAGTACCGAAATGGAGACCGGTCAATCTGTCAATAGTACCAAATGATATTAATCTCATGTTGCTACGTACCTTGCGGTAATCGTTTGAGTCGCCTAGTCCTGACCAGAGCACCATCAGATCGTGGCCTCCACGGCAGCCACTCAGCTAAGGCACAATCTTCTCGAACGACACACACGCGCGCCGTGCCGATCTGCGCGAGCGCAGGACCGCAATACCTAGGGTATTAGACAATTTAGTATTAAGTTTAAGATATTCTGTTTTGGTGAAGGTTTTTAAGTATAAAGACACTATTGCTTTGTTGTTTTAAGATAAATAATATCTTTATTATTACTGCTGGAGTGAGCAATTAACTCATGTACCTATTAAAATCCGGTTCGGTAAGACAAGGCAGTAGTTTCTTTACTTTATAGGACAAAAATAATGACTTATCCAAATGTAGGTTTACTCATCATAGTCACTGATGTTTTGACATTTTTCACGAATTGGTCCCTGAGAGCTTTGAATTGAAAATATTTGAGTCAATAAATTTAGTTGGAATGACTCTAAGCGGTCCCGAATGATTTACTACTTATATACATTTATAAAATAAAGAACGAAAAAAGAAGATAATCTCCTCAATACTCTTAAAACATTCATTTATCACGTTCTAAAAAAACGCCATCGTTATATTCTCGACGCCATATTGAAGTCGACCGGCCGTAATGAGAAGTACTCGACGTTTTACTGACGCACGTACGCGACTTGAACGGGAGTGTCAAATATCACATTCTTACCCTCCATAACTTAACACATCAAGTTTTTATACGGGAAAACGGCATTAAATCAATAAAGATATTCCACCAGCGTAGAGTAACGGAACAATGTTCAGCGAGTATTGAGAAAAACGTTAGAAAGTTTTAAGACTGTTTCCAATTTCAGAAATATTGATAACTAGCTGACTGAATAGGTCAAAATTTTACCCGTTTTTGTTACATTTTTCAATGGTACTCTGCTCCTATGGGTCGAAGCGTGATGATATATAGCCTATAACCTTCCTCGATAAATGGGATATTTAAACTGAAAGAATTTTTCAAATCGGACTAGTAGTTCCTGAGATTAGCGCGTTCAAACAAACAAACAAACAAACTCTTCAGCTTTATAATATTAGTAAAGATTTTGCTTTTATGTACAGTTTTAATTTGATATCTTTAGAAAGCTACTTAGAGGAAAGCGGCAAAATTCAATTTAAAAGATTTTTAGTTGTTTCAAAAAGTCGTTAAGTAGTAAAGTCTATGATTCTTAGAAATCACGCTATACGCTGACCTACAAAGTCAGGAAAAAAAAACGAATAACGAAATTTTGTTTCGTATTTGAAGAATTGCACTACCCTTACTTTCTTTGGACTATATGAAAACGTCAAACTTTTCTATCCGAGTAAAATTAATAGATATTCCCTACGTAATCCCGCTTCATGTAAAGGAAGCCTAAGTTCTTAGACATGACCCACTTTGCGAACAAACTGTCAGAAGAATGCACGTGCTCACAATGACATACCAACTTGAAGAGCATGAAATTTCTTTTAAGGTGCAGCGCAGACGGCACACTTTTTGTGCGATCGAGTCTGTGTACTAATGTGGTAAAGTCTATTGAAAACTTAAACTTACCGTATTTTGTTTTTTCTTTAGACTCATACATGTCCAAACAGGAGCGGAATAAACAATACAGCACACTTCATCCCACATTTTTCTTTTTAAATGTCTATCATGATATTCTGCAGACTCGATCGCACACAAAAAGTGTGCCGTCTGCGCTGCACCTAAACGTATAATGAAACATCCTACCCGCAAAATAAAGATTCTTTAGTATGTAAAAAGCTCAGACGAGTTCGTAATTTAACATGTTCTGCCGTAAAACAAGAATTTATATTAGCTCAGTGGAAAACGTGTAAAAATGTTTGCACTTTTCTAAAGTGTGAAGTTTTGGCGCGTGTGTAAAGTATTTTAGCTTGTAAATTATCATGTTCCCACGCTATAAACTGATGTGTAAAGGAAGATATATATAAAACTTGTTTATGTTTTCCTGTATTGTTGCTTTCGGTACTAAATTGGTTTATTTGTAGTATTAAGTTGTGTAGTTTGGAATGCGCCGGTGTTCTAAAATACTTAGTTTGTGTGTGGACTAATTGTGTTATGATTTTGTGATAAATTATATTCGCATTGTTGATTGCAGCTGGTTGTGGTACAGCAAGTATAATTTGCGAGTAATTTTAAAATAGAGTCATCAAAGTACTGTATGTTTTTGAAGTCAATAATTACAATGATTATGCGTATGCGAAATATTTCATGTTTGGATTGATGTTTGTTACTCAATCATGCAAAAACTTACTAACGTATTTTAATGAAACATGGCCGCTGTAGCTTTAGTTTCAAAATAACAGACAGACTATAAGAATACTCTACGGACGGATAAGTGTCCAAGAGGTAGAATAACACAATAGTTATTCGAAAACTTACATCGCTTCAACAAATCGTCCGTCTTTCTTGCGACACTGCACCTGTCGACGCTGCAGGCCAAGCCGGGGCGTGTGCACTAGCGAGTCCGTTTCAGTCCTCAAGTATCTGCAATAAAAACATACATAAGAGCTTTCCAGGAGAGAGAAAATGGAAGGAAAACGTTCAAGTGCCATAACAGTTTCAATTGCACTTTGACCGATAAGAATAATTGTTTTAAACCGAATGGTTAAATAAATTATTGAAGTAAAATGGTTAATTATAAAGCAGTTTTCAATATTAGTAATTATAATTGCAATATGGGTTTGGCCATTTATGTAGTAGAGTAATTGCTTTTCCAGCTTGATCGGAGTCAGAAAAATAAAATACAGAACAGAATTTCTAAGAACTATTCGACATTTATTAGTTTCTCCTTATGCTTCTTTAATTTGATATTCTTATAGAGCATTGAACTTGAAGGTGAAAAAGTTAGACATTAATAATAGAGTTTTCTCAGAAATATTGTATATATTTGTAATTTTACTCTTAGCCATTTAAAAGGTATATTTAATATTGCAACTGAGATGTCTGTAATTCACTGGAATTGAATCGAAAAGTAGTTCTGAGAAAAATAATTAATTTTATTTACATAAGATAGGAGTCCATTCGTTAACAGAAAAGAGAATAGGTAGATAGTACAGAAAATGATTAAAAATATACCAATTTGTAAAAAAATACAAATTTTCATTCCCAGAGTCAGAGAACGACAGACAGATTTTTTGTTAGCGGACGAAGTAACGTAAGCCCACACAAAAACAAGCATTGAAACAGAAAACTCGTGCATCCGACACTCGGATCGTACGAATCAAATTACTAAAATACCGGCGGCTAAAATATTCTTTTTGTTATAATAGGCGCGTTGTCAAAGCTCAAAGTGGAATGTGTAAAGGTACCTTTCAATGGTCCTGGCCGCATGCTCGCCCGCCCCTCGGGGATCACAGTCCGTCCAGCGACCCACGTAGATAGAGTATTCCGCGTTGTTTGTTGATGGCTCTGAAATAAAAATACAGATTAAAAAAATATAGCCAGCTTTAAACCAACTCGAGGCGAGTCAACTGACAGGAATGGCTTATTGTCATCTTTGCTATGGGATTGCAATCTACCGAGCGGATTCCAAATGACGGCTTTTTATTTTTAAACGCTGAGTTTCGAATTGTTTGCTGGAGCGGATTCGTTGGAGTTTGTTTTAATCAATAAATGTGGGAGATAACTTTTGGTTATTCACACATTCAGTTAAGTATATACACTCGGAAATAATGGTAAGTAATCTCACTTATCTATTAACGACTATTATTGATTAACTTTATTCGCTTACTTATTTCAATTTATAATACCCGCAAAGTACTTGCGTAATTAATTTATCAAACTGTCATTCAGATTTTTTGGTAGATACTAATAGAACAAAGGAACAAGATGGCGCCACATTTAAAGATTTTTTAATACATTCCTAACGAAATGGCCAGTATTTTGCACGTTGCCAGGAGCTTTTATATTTTTCTACTGATTTGTATGACCCTTTTTGAAGTGAAATTTAAAAATAGAAGGCTCCTTATTTAATTCAGAAAAGAGGTCCGCAATTTGCTTAAATAAAAACTTTTTTGCTTACTCGTACCCAAATAGGCATTTAAAATTTAAATCAAGTGAAAATAAATTCAAATTACTTTGTGCTAACAAAGGGAAATTATTATTTAAAATCAAGAAGGTTTGGAGCGCAAATACGTGTTCGGTAAACATAGTTTGGGCGCATACACTTCATTTTAGTGAATTTGAATTTTACGGTCGGTAGTTAAAATGGTAGTGTGTTAAATTGGATGTGTGAGGCAGTTGGTGAGCGAGGTACCAGAGAGAATTGACACACCATGTGCCAACAACATGAACGTTGTAATTTTCGCGCGGAAATTCAACTGTGAATTTATGAAGTTCTCAATTTAAACGTCGAGTCTCATGCTTGCGATGCTTCAGTTAGAAACTACATTTTAGTTGCATTGTTACGACGTATGAGAAAACTGTTTAATAAAAGCGTCAAAAACAATTTTTTTATGTATTTCAGCAATTAATAAAATTAAACATACTTAATAACAGAGGGGAAATGTGAATGTAATATTTTTTTTGGCGTAATTCTATCGACATAATAGTGATAAACGCTGACTATAAGATATACCTTTAAAAGTCATATTAGCGCATACATAGATTACACAGAATACACAGACATGAATATTTTCTAAGTATAAGTGTGTGTAAGCTAACAACTATAAAAATACTTCTTATACTAAAGGACGCAGTTTACAATCATCAAAGCTACATAAAATATTGACAGTGTTGCCAAAGTTTTGTATAACAGAACTGTTTACTTTGAAGTAGATGAATGTAAGTTATAACTAGTTCTTGTGAATGAAATATATACAGCAATAGATGTAAACTAAACTTAGGTAGGGAATAGTGAAAGCGTCTGAGTTAGAATAATAAATAGACTGTTTTCAAAGTTATTTATAATCCTTATAGTATTATACTAAGTTAGTGGAAACTCAATAGCTTTTAATGTAATGTTTAAATTTATGAATTGGATACAAGACATACGTAACGTAAAAGGATGTAAAAGGTAAATGACAAGGATCTCCTATTAAACATACTTACAGAGTTATTAATAGCATAAATATGTAGACGCGTAAGGAAAATGACAATTTAACGTACCTTCCGAAACACGGAGGAACTCGGAATGTATAAAATGGTCACCCTACCACAGAACAACTTCGGCAAGTGTATCTTAACCTCAGAGATCGATTCTAGTTTAATATAAAGCGCAAAAGGTAATTAGCTTTAAAATTGTAGACCAAAAATGTTTATACATAATTCGGCCACAAAAATATTTGTTTTCATCGCAAAATAAAACCATGAAAAAACAATCCCTATAATGAAATGTCACAATGACGTAATCAGCTTAACAGACTGTACAGAATGCAGGCTCTATACAAGGTAGAGATGTGTAGAGTTCACTCTAATTAATTAGGTGAACGCTATTGAATTAGCCCCGAGGAGATTTGTTTGCGCTCCGACCTATAATGGGAGCTCTCAAGTTAATGTTTCGTGGCTAGTTACTTTGTCACGGGTTTGTAGCTGTTATGAAGACCTTAGTTGATAAAGTTTTAGTTTTGTAATTTTGTATGTAAAAGAGATGTGACAACGACAGTGTTCTTCTGTTTATCATTTGCCCTTCTTGCCTACGTCTATTGTATACATTTAAAGGGAATACAATGGAATCTTTTGTTTTAATCCTTTTTTTATAGAATTTATTATTTTTCGTATCGATAGTGTCTTTGTAATTAACAAAGATTCTGTTCCAATGATTTATATACATTAATATTGCTAAATTCTTACCTATTGTCGAGGGAACTTACATAATACTACCTCTATATAGTCATAGTCTAACTTACAATGTAATGTAACTTACATTATTTTAATATAACAAATACATAAAGTGAAACTCGTAGGTACTAGGACAGACAGTCAAATATCCAGTATACACAAATGTCTGCTACTAAGTTGAGCTTCTATTCTAATAAATCAACAGTCGCAAAGTTAGAGTTTGTGCTTTGAGTTATTACACTAAGTTCAGCCGGTTAACTCGGAGACGAAACAGAATACCTATATATAGTCATATAGTCTCCGCCACTTGCTAGTCTTGTTTACTTTATGTTTGTTTAATTACAGAGGACTTATTCTATAAAACAGTAGGACAAGGTGCTTCAAGATTTACTCATTATAGTCCGCATCGTTATGAATAGATGTCAAGAAAAACAGTTCGTTTTTTAGAAAATCTTTTAGGAGACAGGTCTAGTTTAAAATTCACTATACTTAGTAATATTCAAAGAAGAATGAAGTTACTCAACTTATAGTTATTCAACAAGGCTTTCGACTCTTTTTGTGTGTAGTAACTGTACAACTGTTGGAATAAAAGTGCCAAAATATATGGAGATTTGCACGCTTAGAGACTTCATACTTTCTATTTTTGTCTCAGATCTTGTTACTGATTACAGTAAGTAAAAGTAAATTGACATCTAGTCAAGACAGGTGTGCTGTCTGAACATCGCAGCCATTTTTAGTGACCTACTTTTTTGCCATATTTATATTCAGAAGCCGCCCAAGGGGCGATGGTATCTACTTATGCAGCCTTGTTAACTTTATCGTTTCTACATTGACACAAGAGTGCTTGTGTTGCCAGATGCTTGTTATTTTTTATATTTACTTCGAGAATTCGCGGCATATGCGATTGGGACGTTTTCTTGTTTATGCCCGTAGAGTGATGGAACAATCTTGTCGAATGGTTATGATGTTGTTTTTGGTTTCGTGAAATGGTTTTATGACTCCATATTCAGCGAAGTGGCATTTGAACAGATAATAAAATCACTAGAGATACTTGGCGTGTTATTTAAGAAAATGTGAATCCATTATATTCTATAAAAAAAAACTGAAAGACAAAGTTATGTTGACGTTACTCGTTCGAATAAAAACATTCACAAAACCTGTCTCGGCAAGTGAAAAATTTACTTTGTGTTGATAAAGATAACACAAAGTTAGATAACTCGTTCAAAACTTTTTTGTTGAACGAACACCAAAGTTAGTTCGGTGAGAAATTAAATTATTCGTAACTCTGCAAACTGATTGTAATATCTATTGTCAGCGGGATTATTCAGCCTCGGTTCAATTGAAATATTCTGGGGAAATTACTGCCAATGTATCTAACTTTGTTACAGTTTAACATTGAGTATAAATTCAAATATTAAACTTATGTGACGAATAAATCAATTACGTCTGCGACAAAGTTAGGCAATCATTTGGAAAATGATGTGGGTTGCTATCATTGAGAATCTTCTATTAATGTAATACGGCGACATAATTGAAAAAATAATAAAAGTGGTAGTCATGAAAAGGACCGAAAATTGTAAATGAAATATTAAAACAGTGCGAGGGTGGGTACGAAGGAAATTAACGAGTAAAGTCATTTGTCGAGTTCCGTTTGGGTTTCATCAAATTAATGCCGGCCGCCGTCGATAAAGTAATTTATTATAAGTGCTTGTTGATTGAAAACAGTCATTTTAGGAGTAGGTTTTGATTAAATTCACGAATTTAATTAAAGACGATGATGCGTTATACTTACTTGTATAGAAAAATGGGACCATTATTTTGTATAGAGTGGAAAAGCTATGAAAATCGTGACTTAAAGCCACGCAACTTCGCTGAAGCTCGTAACAAATTGGCAAGTAAGCTGCGAGACATTGATAGACTTTGCTCCTTAAGCTGGTCTGAGGAGTTATGTCCCGAGACATGGCTATAAGTTCCCGGGGCACATAATCCTGTGTTTCGAACCACCCATTAGGCTGATATTTGCATATAACTGCGTTCAATCCCAGCTGGGATACAAATTTCGAGACGAGATAGGATTTTGAATGTGTGTGCAATATGCGGGGAACGTTTCCTAGATGAACATGATTTAAGCTGACATGTTGCGACTCAGAGTTAGTTTGTAATTTAAGTTAACAGTAGTACATACCGTGCTCTATTTCGAGCTAAATTCCTTTGAAATGTAGAATCTACATGCAATTGCGAGTACAAAATCTGATATAATTTAACTTCCGTACTTAGAATTTGGCGACAATTTCTGCCACTTTGGCACAAATGTATGTCGATTTCCCAAATGTTTGTCCCAACATAGAGATAGAAGGTTTATGTGTGATATTCTCGTTTCTGTACAACATATCTGGTAAGGTCATCGCCTCACAACTAGTACAGCCGCCCTTTCTATAGATTAACTTTTACGACTTATCCCGTAGTTGTAAAAGTGGAATTTATCTTCCTCTGCCAGGCTACGACAGAATGATAGGAAAAAGCTTTTGTACTGTACGAATGAATTTTATTGATACTCAGGGGTAAGTGCAGTGTTATATTTTTTGTATACTTTGGTTATAGATATAGAACTGTAGTTTTGTGGATGGAAAAGTTTTCTATTATTATTTATACCATTGTAGACTTCTCTTTTAGCAAAGAATATGCTTTTTTATCGTCTTTAAATGTAATAAATGTGAATAAATAATATACTTTCGTCTTGTAGCGTGAAAAAAAAGACACGCATCTTTAACTACATATTAAATTAATATATATATAATATGTGACTTCTTAAATCTTTGCAAAAACTCAGAAAACAGAAAGGTAACTACATGATCACACGAGATACTGTAGTGATAATGATATTGGTGACAAACGGTATTGCGTGACACAATAACCGTAAAGCTTCGTGCAAAGTCGTCGTGAGCCCACGCACATGTGTGTTACATTCCTTGTATAGTCTATTACTATATTGAGATATATATTTCGTAAAATTTCTCGATAGAAAATATTTCATTCATCATTTATCAATAGTGCAATTATCTACAGTCGGTACTGTCGACTACCGAGAGTTTGACATTCAAAATGTACTGCCAAAATAGTTCATTAGAGGCAATTTCTCGATAGCTAACCGGTTGTCGGTAGTCAAAAGTAGTAGAGAATCGAGCTGCAAGTCCTTAGATCGATAATAACTTTATAAATGTGAAAGTCTGTGCCTGCCTATGTCATGTCAAAATAAATGAAATATAAAGCATACCAAGCATAGTGACACATTCTGACCCGATATCAAATATAGGCTACTATTTTTTTAAACATTTGTACTCAAGTTACACGTTCGATTTCACAATATATCGAAACACGGGTCGTTGAACTTTAACTACTACACAAAGAGTATCGCGGGGCCATTTTTATGAGGTATTCACAAAAATAAAGAACTATATGATAAGTATAATGGCTTAAAATATAGTCTTGACTGACCCCCGGTTTTTGAGTACATTTAGCGGTAGTTTATCCATTCAATAGCGTTTTTTTTTGTATGAGTTTAAACGCTATTGAACAGCTAAACAACCGCTAAATGTACCTAAAAATCCGGGGGTGAGTCAGTTCTATTCACAATCTTATAGAGCTTTAAAGGCTTCATCTTAAACGTCATCCGGATATCATAACACAAACATGTGCCATCAAAGCGAGGAAGAAAGCCCTCGAATTAGGATAAGTACGCCATCACGCCATGAGAGGCCGCCATCGTCTGTAATGGTGTCCCGTAACGCGAGGGTCCATATTGTCACCAAGTTATACAGTTTAATCCACGCTTTCGTGATATTGCAACGTTATTGCAGACTTAATAATGCCTTTTGTAATGTGAAAGTAGCTCTGTGTGTCTTTCTATTAAGCTTTTAGGATTAATATGCTGAATGGATTGTTTATTTTAGAGGAGTGGCAAATCATACTTTGTAGAAAAACATATACTTAAAAATTAAAAGAAATCAATGTATGTGCCTATGTACATTTTTTTGTCAAGGCAACCTTTTTATGACATGTAGACACTTGAAAGTTGATGATTACATTTGTTAGAAGTTAATATGTTTATTACATTGATATTGCACGTCTAACAAGAATTGGAAGCATGAAAAACCATCATAAGCTTACAATATTACATAACTTGAATTAAAATTCTTATCACATTCAGAACAATTTCTTCGACTATTTCCTCCTTGTCAATTTTAATAATCTTTTCTCATTTTCCGCGGCTTCCCTCAATAAGTCTAATTATAATATTATAATGCAACGGGTCTTATACGCGATTGAAAATTTAAAGGTTAGGATACCTTATTTGCTGCCCGACGTTTCGATCGCATTACAACGACCGTGGTCACGAGCTGACTGATGTGGCTGCTAAGCGTCGTCTTCTTGCGGCGCGAGTTTCGACGCCTACCCTCACTTGGTTTTCACTTAGTGTACATTGTTCGGAATTGTCGGTACTTCGACACACAACACTAACGACGTCTTTACACTGGCGCGTTACGTCATGCCGGCGACGGCTGCACCTGCTGATGACAGGATTCCACGTAGATGATAAACGGTATCCCTCTTCACGGTTGAAATTGGTATGTTTTTTGATTTCAACCGCTTCTCGTACTATCCTGGAGTAATAGTGACGATCTGTGGAGAGGACCCGGGGTTGATGTAGCTCGATCCAGTGATTGGTTCCTGCTTCCAACAAGTGCTCAGCTATCGCGGATTTGTTGACTTGCCGGTTCTTGACAGCTGCGATATGTTCCTTGACCCTTTCAGCTATTGTTCTTTTGGTCTGTCCGATGTATGAACTACCGCAGCTACAATCCACCTTGTAAACGCCAGGTGTCTGAAGAGGAATTACATCCTTTGGCGTGCGCAAATGGTTAGCTACTTTGGAGAACGGACTATATACAGTCTTTATGGAGTATTTCTTCAGTACTGTTCCAACTTTATCCGTTACTCCTTTTATGTAGGGCATAAAAGCTGGTACTCTGCTAACACCAGTCTGACATTCTTGCCTCTTCAGACGTCGTTCGGTTCTCCTGTATCCGTTTCGCTTAAGTACCTCCTGAACGTGTGAGAGTTCACCGTCTAGGTGTTCAGGGTCACAAAGGTCGTATGCTCTAGTTGTCAGCGAAGCCACCACGGATTGCAGGTGTCGCGGATGATGATGCGAATTCGCGTGGAGATACCTATCGGTGTGTGTCGGTTTTCGGTAAACAGTGTGGCCCAAGGTACCATCTGTTCTCACCTTTACTTCGACATCGAGAAAGGCCAACGATCTGTCTGTCTCCATTTCATATGTGAAGTTGATGTTAGTATGAATGGAGTTCAGGGTGTTCAACAGCCGTTCTACGTCCTGTTTATCTCCTCTCATGATACAATACACATCGTCGACATATCTTTTCCATAGCTTCACATTTGATGCCTGCATATCTATGGATTGCTCAAAATGTTCCATCCAGATGTTGGCCATAACCGGTGCCACTGGGCTACCCATGGCCACTCCGTCGATCTGGAGGTAGTATTGTCCACGATAGAGAAAGTAGTTACCTTCTAAACAGTTCTTCAGTAAAACGACGTACTCACTAGACAGACCGTTTTCCCTCAACTTCATCTCGACGACATCAAGACAGTCCTGAATGGGAACGTTGGTGACAATACTACCTCCAGATCGACGGAGTGGCCATGGGTAGCCCAGTGGCACCGGTTATGGCCAACATCTGGATGGAACATTTTGAGCAATCCATAGATATGCAGGCATCAAATGTGAAGCTATGGAAAAGATATGTCGACGATGTGTATTGTATCATGAGAGGAGATAAACAGGACGTAGAACGGCTGTTGAACACCCTGAACTCCATTCATACTAACATCAACTTCACATATGAAATGGAGACAGACAGATCGTTGGCCTTTCTCGATGTCGAAGTAAAGGTGAGAACAGATGGTACCTTGGGCCACACTGTTTACCGAAAACCGACACACACCGATAGGTATCTCCACGCGAATTCGCATCATCATCCGCGACACCTGCAATCCGTGGTGGCTTCGCTGACAACTAGAGCATACGACCTTTGTGACCCTGAACACCTAGACGGTGAACTCTCACACGTTCAGGAGGTACTTAAGCGAAACGGATACAGGAGAACCGAACGACGTCTGAAGAGGCAAGAATGTCAGACTGGTGTTAGCAGAGTACCAGCTTTTATGCCCTACATAAAAGGAGTAACGGATAAAGTTGGAACAGTACTGAAGAAATACTCCATAAAGACTGTATATAGTCCGTTCTCCAAAGTAGCTAACCATTTGCGCACGCCAAAGGATGTAATTCCTCTTCAGACACCTGGCGTTTACAAGGTGGATTGTAGCTGCGGTAGTTCATACATCGGACAGACCAAAAGAACAATAGCTGAAAGGGTCAAGGAACATATCGCAGCTGTCAAGAACCGGCAAGTCAACAAATCCGCGATAGCTGAGCACTTGTTGGAAGCAGGAACCAATCACTGGATCGAGCTACATCAACCCCGGGTCCTCTCCACAGATCGTCACTATTACTCCAGGATAGTACGAGAAGCGGTTGAAATCAAAAAACATACCAATTTCAACCGTGAAGAGGGATACCGTTTATCATCTACGTGGAATCCTGTCATCAGCAGGTGCAGCCGTCGCCGGCATGACGTAACGCGCCAGTGTAAAGACGTCGTTAGTGTTGTGTGTCGAAGTACCGACAATTCCGAACAATGTACACTAAGTGAAAACCAAGTGAGGGTAGGCGTCGAAACTCGCGCCGCAAGAAGACGACGCTTAGCAGCCACATCAGTCAGCTCGTGACCACGGTCGTTGTAATGCGATCGAAACGTCGGGCAGCAAATAAGGTATCCTAACCTTTAAATTTTCAATCGCGTATAAGACCCGTTGCATTATAATATTATGTGTACTAGTCGCGAGAGTTTAAAAACATAAAAGTCTAATTACTTTTTATGAATAAAAAGATATTAGGTGTAGCTGCTGTAGTCTCTGGTTTATTAAATGTAGAATTCGAAATATGAATATTTATTTCGTTCTTAAACGTCTTTCTTCCAAACGAATTCGTTCTGAAACGTAAAGTAGCGAGTTCAAGAATGGAACAAACATGTTTGTCATAATTTTCCCGCAGGCACTCATTCCATATTTGTTGAGAAAATATGCCCGTTTTGGAAACTTTCGACTTAATTTTGCGGTGGAGGTTTTCATGCCATTTTAAAGGAGTGAAATGCAAACTTTTGAACACATTAAACACATTAAAAAATAATAATTTAATGAGCCTTACAAAACGTATTAAGTAGCGCGATGTACAGCCGGTACTTTAGAGTATTGAGAGTTTGACATTTAAAATGTGCTTCAGAAATAGTTTTAGAACCGATTGTCATACGAAATTTTTCGGTAGCTAGCCGGTTGTAGTAGTCGATAGTAGTAGAAAACTGCGGTATAGGCCCGTTTAGTTTTTGTTAGTCATTGCAGCTAAATATATACATTTTGACGTTGATAGACGTACAGCTAAATATATAACAATGTTATATGATCTAGTTATGTATTGCCATAAAAAACCGTTTCAATTTAATCCGCGTTTCTAAATATTAAATGGATCCGATAATCCGCGGTCCATTTCCGCGTAGTATTTAACGCTCAATGTTTGCTAAAGGCTGACCCGTGCAATATCGATCATTGTATTAACAACCCCATTGTTCTATGACACGCACTCGTCATTTACATATGTATACATAATATAATACATATAGTATTTATGCTAAATCGCTACCATGCAATTTACATGTGAAAACATCGCTGTACTTGTATGCTTATTAATGTGTAGTAGTGCTTTTGTTATTTGTAAAGCTACTTTAATGTAAACTAACTTTAAACGAAAATTACTCTGTCTGTTTTTTAAATGTTCATGCAAAATTGCTGCAGTGATTGAAACTTAATTAACAGAGTAAAGTTAAACATTACCTCTCTGGGAACGAGATATATAACAAATTGGTTTAAATAAAAATGTTACCGGATTTATTGACACATAAACTTTTTTTTTATTTAATCTCAAATTGATTTTGTGTCGCGGGGACTTTTGTAAACATGCAAATAACTGACTACCAGTTCCGAAAAATAAAATGCCATCAAAAACATTCTGTAAAAACTTCAAGTCTCGCCGTAAAAAGTTGTGAGATCTATATAATACCAAGTCGATTGATCTATTTAGTCTCTACTTAAAGGACCTTCTGTCTTAAGTTATTACGTATGTTATTATCATGCCAATTTAAAAAAAAAATACCTCTAAAACAAATTGACCGACCTGGCCATCGCATGGTTTGATTATTAGTTTCTATCACACTACACAGCACGACGAGAAGTTAATGCTCCTGAAACGTTAATGGCGAATTTGTGTTTTCTTGCGATGACCAAGTCGATCTATTTGTTTTAAAGGTATTTTTTTTAAATTGGCATGATAATAACATACGTAATAACTTAAGACAGAAGGTCCTTTAAGTAGAGACTAAATAGATCAATCGACTTGGTATTATATAGATCTCACAACTTTTTACGGCGAGACTTGAAGTTTTTACAGAATGTTTTTGATGGCATCTCACTTCTTTTTGTAGAGCGAACATAAGTCCAATTTGTATGGAAAGACGTTTTTTTTTCATAATACAAGATATTTTCCCATGGGAATGTTGTTCAGTTTCATGGGCTAAACACCCTTACCCACCCTATACCCCCTCCCGTTATGCCTCATATAGTAGGTACCTATTTACACCTATTTATTTTATTTTCTACAGTAATAATAATTCATTAACTGCAAATGTAACCTTGAAATCTTATACATTTATATGGGATTACAAAGTTATTGTTGCAGTTGGTGTATTTAGAAAACTGGACCGAAATTAGAAAATATAAAAATTTTCCCATGATTAAGACACTAAACCCTATTTGTATTCTAAATTTGAAGCTTCTAAGTCTGCTAGAAGTACCTTAGACTTTTGATGATCGGTGAGTCAGTGAGTCAGTGAATCAGTGAGTGACAAAATTCAAAATTTTAACAAGTTGTCATTCTTAAACTACTGGTTCAAATTGACTGAAATTTTAAATATACCGTGTTTATACAATGACTGATTAGTTGCTGAAAATCCAGGCTTCTTGTTTTATCCACAACGAAATTATAGGGGTGTCAAAAATAGCCCGAATTGCTTCGAGAAAAGGATGTTACGGCCGTGCCGCTTTTTTTTTGCTCGACTTGCGGGGGCACTTCCGTGCCCCCAGATACTTGAGGATCGGACGCTCAACTGAAATTTTAGTAACATGATATACTTCTAAACTTCATAAACAAGAACGGCGACGTTTAACTTTATTACCGACAAAATAAAAATTGACACCCAGTTTCTCTAAATTTTCGAAGAATAAACGCGATAATAGCAGGCCATTGACAACCCATTATTATTTGATCAATCAGTCGAGAAACAATGACAAAATAGAGAATAATTTACTCTGTTCAAATAATACCGTACTGATTTATAACACAGACAATAGCAGGCTTTATTGAAGGCTTAATAGATACCAAAGGTCAATAACCTCACGTTAAATTAGCAGTTAAATGGGTATAGCGTGTTCTCCAATGTTTATTTGTAATTACAAATGACCAAATAATGTTTTAAAACGTTCTGAATTCTTTGAAAGCTTCACTGAAATAGTCAACGTTTTTACGTGGACTATTTTTAGAGCCGTCGGAGTAATTGAGTTAAAAAGAGGCTTAAGTAATATACTCAATTAGACGCTTAATCCGGTTTACATTTGTTTTATTTTTACTTTTTTTTTTCTTTTCTTGAGATGGATTTGTTAGAAAGATCCTTTACTGCGTGTCGACTTAGTAAGCTGTGTACATCATCCGGTTATTCTTGAGATCTTCACTTGTTTGTTGTAAATCTAAAGATAGCTACTAGAGGGTAAATGTCCTGCGCCGCGTGTGACGTGTTGCCAGCGTCTTTAGGGGAAATAGGTGCGACGTTGCCGAACTTTGCTCGACACGTTACGCTTCGCTCGCTGCTAAGGAAGTACATTAATCGTGTGATGTCACCATATAAGATCAAAATCGCCCGGCTAAGCTAGACGTATTGTTATGCAATAAAATACGTTCCCTTTGAACAACATTTGATTTCAAGATACCGTTGCTACCCATTTATCGACCGGCTTTAACAATAATTGTATGAACCCAAAATTAAATTATCAATTTCAAATCAACGGTCCTTTTGTTTTCCCCTAACTGATAGCATTATTCAAATCAACGACAAAATACATATTTTGGCAATATCAGAGCAATATTATAACATAAACCTCTTTGAATTCAAAGCCATTGATTCCCGGTATTAACCGGCATCAAAGTAGCATCCAATTGTGAATTCAAATCGATATTTGAAGGGGTAATTTACGAGCTATTGGAGCAATCCACTGAGCATTCAATAAGGTAGATATTAGTAGATAGTGTTAGCTCAATGAACTGGTGTTCGTTTAGACAATTGTGTCCAATTGTGTCGTAATGAGGCACGAAGTGGGATTACAGTGGGTTCAGTACAACCGGTGCGATCCTTCAAAGCCGACAGCTTAGTTGTCGAGGTAACCGTTAATGCGAGTAAGATGTTCAAATACTCTGTTCAGTCGGGATCGTGGAAATGTTTGTGTGTATTTATAACTGGTTTTCCCTTTTGTTTCGATATTATTGTGATGGGATGGAAAACTTTGCGGTTTAGTGAAACCATCATTAGTTTAGTTACCGGTATATTAAGTTACAGCTATAGTTCTCAGATTCATGGTTACAGTTTAATTTGTAAAGCCTTTTAACGTATATATTTTACATTGTGTAACATTGTTAATGCCAGTATCTTTAATACGTATCTAAAGTTTTTACTTCCAAATAACTGTTAACTTACATTGATGAAGTATAAAGTTAAAAACTACTTTGATAGCTCGCTAGCTTACCAAAGCACAGCAAGGTTTATTTGTCCTATAAGTAAATCAGTTTATGATTGCGTTTTACGTAAAAGCCTGAATGTAATTGATTTCTTCTTCTTATAGTTATATATGGTTAGTGGTCAACCTAAAGGCAAAGTTGTTCAAGTCGCCCGAAGTCCTTTGACGTGGCTTAACGACTGTTAAGTTGTTGTAATTTACAACTACCGGAACCAACTTTTTACATTCACCTTGAAGCACTGAGACGCTCAGTTCAGATACTATACGGTCACTCATCTATGAAATGACCGCGCCAAGGTTTGCTTAACCCACAGATTGATCGGTGAGCGCAACTGGCTAAAATTCCTAAAGTACTACATCTCAATACGTAATAATATCAACAAATACCTCACTAACAAAACCACTAACTATCCCACAGCCTGATAGAATACGAAGTACGGAACGAATAGCCGGCAGTGACCGACGTAATGCAATCTGGCCGTACCTGCGCGGCATATAAACGTCTGGATATAGACTGTGTACATGGGAGGAAGGTTTGTGCTTTATATACCTTTGTGATGTGCAGTGAAGAGCTGGGTGTCTGTTGTATGATTATTCTTGGTATTATATGTGACGTGACTTGTAAAGTGAGAAATATACTGCACGTAACAATAACATGAAAGAGAAATTTTATGACACGTCGTTTACTGAAAGTGTAAGAATTTATTATCTTTGATGTGTTTGAGTTTTTATTATTTCTGAAACAATTATAATACACTAAACTTTCACGTCAATTTAGGATTGTTTCTTTGTTTACTGACAGTAAAATATAATAAAAATAAATAATTAATGTAATTAATAACATAATATAAATGCTGCTGTAGTACAACTAACAATAATGTTTATTAATAACAATTGTAATTTGAAACAATACCTCCCAATTTCACATGCTCAGACTAGCACATAACAATACAATACCAATATACAAATACAGTAAGTGTATATACAGAAGAGGATAAAAGTTACATACACGTGTCATACAGTTGCGCAGTTCTTACACGTGTGTTAGCTGTCAATGCCAGACACGTACAAGTACCCACACTTAAGACTAAACTCTTAGATAGAGTTAAAAGTTCCACGTAAGTGCAAATGCACTTAGGACCACGTACCCTCTCTCTACTTTCATATTGGCATTGTATTTAATGGTTATAATGGCTTAGAAAAATAGTCGCGTTAATAGCATTACAGGTCTTAAAAAAAATTCTATACCAAATTTTCGATGGGTACTCGAACATTTTGAAATGCGTGAATAAACTTTCTAAAGATACTTTCACGAATTTCTCACGAGCTATATGTTAATATATTAATATTAATTCCTCATGCAAGAAATATCCACAATTGCTCTATACTCGATAGTACTTCTAGTTATCTAGTTAGTACTAGTTAGTCTGCAGTAAGCCTCCAACCCTATAAATAATCGAAACCGATCTTTGTTCAACAATATTTACACTAGTCTTACCAATATTGTTCAAACTCCCATGAAATAAATTAATTGCGTATCGACAAACTCATTAAAACAATCGGCTACGAGTAGCTACGAGAAGCTACGATTATTCGTAGCACCCGTAGCAGGCCGTAGCAGTTCGTAGCCAATCGCAGTAATTTAATTGGAGGCGATACGAAGACAGCCTAATGTCTTTATAGGAACACGATGAAGGTTATTGTACCAAGTTTGCTGTTATTAATTTCAAAGTAGATTAAGTCAAATTGAAAACGACTTTAATGAAACGGTGTTACTGATCATTTTCCAATAAACAGGTAAGATTTTTTTCAAAAGTTCACTGGTTTGGATTGAGTGGATATTTTTGTGTTTGCTATTTTGAAAGCGGAATAAGACATTAATCTTATTTAACGATTCTTTGAAGTATATTTTTAAACTTGGTTGACTTTACTGTTAATGATCTAGAACATTTCTACGAAGTAGATAGTTATTTTGTATTTACTTTTAAAAACAATTTTTCTGTTTTTATCTCAACGTTTACTTGAAATATCTTGTAATTGTCAGAAAACGGTACTCAAGTTAACTAAATGAAATAAGCAATAAAATATAAAGAAAACATATTTTTTAAGTTTTATTAAATAACTTCAATGAGAAAATAATCAATTAATACAAACTAAATCGATTTAAACCAATCAAATAATATTTAAAATTGAAGATTCGTAACACAGTTAGGTGACTGTTTTGAATCCATTAAAAGTTCACAGCATCTCTATGATTTCGTTCTGAGAGAAGCTTACTAGAGAACAAAACTTTTCCAATTTGGGTTAGGCTAGTACCCCAGTGCGCGCCACAATTCACCGGTCGATGACCTCTGCCAAAAGAGGATTCATTTACAAAGAGTCGTGTCGTCGAGCTTACGATTTATTTTGTTGTTTGATATGGATGTTTGACCCAATGTTGGATGTTTAGATAATATTCTGACCAGAAAAAACTACAAAACAAAGAGCATCTGACTTTGTACCAGTTTGTTGTTTAGCTAAGGCGATGGTGTTAGTTGTGTCCGATATTAAAATTACAAATTAATAACTTTACAAAAGCGTTTTGATTATTCTTTAATCTAAGCTTAACTGACTTTTTGATTGCGAAGAACGAAAATATGCTAAAACAGGAAAAACCTTGTCAAAAACTTCCACTGCTTAAAACCTTCGTAACAGAGTTTCGCACTCGACGGGTAAATAATAATCCGCCTTCAGGCACCAACACTTGATCCAACGTTTGATCCAATATTTGGTCCAACATTTGGTCCAACGTTGGTTCAATATACACACGTAGATAACGGGTCATTTAACTCTGATGGCTGCGGGGTAGAAACGTGGCACACTGGCCCAACTTTATTTGTACAGTTGGCTAAAAAATTACCCACCCATCAGATTTATTGGGACTCCAATTTTAGTTTTCAACGTACGCGAGAGAGAAATTGCCTGAATATATTTATCCGGGGATTTTAGGGCAGTTTTTGCGATACACACTAAAAAGTCGATGTAGTTTTATGCTTCTGTGAGCACAAAGGACATCCTTTGACTAGCTTTACTTTTGAACCTTTGATGCCTGGAGTAGCGTCGAAATCAGGAATTTAGCAAACACGTTCTTTTATTAAAAGTTAAAATTAAGTAACTTTCAGAAATACGATCATACAGTAAAATTGCTTGCTTTTTGTTATTTTATAAAACTGAAGCAGTATACGGACATATGGTAAAATTGTTTATTGTATAGCTTTGTGAATATTTTGAATGAAGTTTAATCAACACATAATCATTCAATAAGCAGTCTGTTCAGTGTAATGAATCGTAAACCAATGTTTCATTAACAAATTCCGCTGCAATTTCAACAGATAAATACGCGGATTGTGACCGAAGATATTTCATAGGTATTTTTAATTAAACGCGTATTAATTGCGATTAATTTCGTTGTTATTTATTAGCTCATTTGAATTGACTTTTAAATGGATCAATATTAATGTATCGATCATTTCTCCATGTAAAATACTGATATCCATCTTTATCTGGTGAGACTGCAAGCCAACTCCAACATAGTTGAAAGAAAGGCTAGGCTGATAAGAATAGATCGTTTTAAAATTTTTATGTGATGAAACCTTGTATTCTTAAAAATTCTCTGTGCGTGTTTCGTTACTTACTAACATACAGATTGACCGTTCAGTTAAACAGCCACTTAGCATCAAACGCACTTATATAATCAAAGAAACAAAATTGAAACCTTTCCGTCGTCTTGCCGTGAAACGATTCGCCATGATTTATTCATTTATCCATAAATTCGGTCATAAGCCGGACATATTTATTTTGTATGAAATATCGGTTTTACCCGCGGCCGGTAATGCGATATTTACCCCATTGTTATCCCCGCTTTCGTTCTTGACCCTTGATATTTTGGTTCTTATGTAACGTTTTATAACCGTCGTATCGAACACTGAAGTTCCAGGAAATCTCAAGAATTGTCTTTTTGTGCGAATGTTCCTTGGATAAGTATAGGAAAAACGTTTTTATGATTGAATGATTTGTAATCGTGAGGCTTCGCTTCAGTCTTGGATGAGTACAAGATATTAAGTTCGCAGTTCAAATTGTTACCTATTTTTTTTTATTGGCGACGCATTGTGTATACTACTAATACTAGGATATTTTAGACATTTAGTAAACATTAAAAAAAAAACATGGTTACGGTCCTAAGACCGCCCCTAGGCGATTAAAAATATTGCATTATCTAA
Source organism: Anticarsia gemmatalis (assembly GCF_050436995.1). Lineage (NCBI taxonomy): Eukaryota > Metazoa > Arthropoda > Insecta > Lepidoptera > Erebidae > Anticarsia > Anticarsia gemmatalis. Next base: position 3,056,542 of record NC_134752.1, read on the forward strand.
ATAATTGTTTAAGTTAAAAAACACAGAATGTTATTGTCGGACTATCGTAGGGGTTTATATAATAAAAAAAATACTCAAGCAGACAGCTTCCATTTGTGAGCTCTAAAGTTTTAAATGACAAAGCGAACTGTAATACTGGAGCATATATCTATCCTTTAGTTGACTTCGTCACATACTTATTGCCAGGACGTTGGCTACAAACAGTGAACTCCGAATTTTACGAGTTCTTTTGTGATCACTCGGCGGAATTTAGCGCACGACGGCAAAAGCGCTTGCTTTTAGTAGAATGCATTCTGCTAAGAACAATAAAACGGTCTGGAAATAGTCCTGCAGTCAACTTAAACTGTACTTATATGTGTTGTAACAGTGCTACTATAATTTTCTATTAAGCTGATTTCAGATGAGTGAGAATAAGTGCTTCTTATAAATAATATATTGTGTGGTAGCGATAAGGCTTTTTCTTTACTTGTAATGTCACATTAATGAGTAAAAGTCAACTTCAACTACAGTACAGTACAGTTGTACTTGTGTGTTTTCCTTAATCAGATTAATGTTCTTTTTAATTTCGGATAACCTAACTCCGACTTGGACATGGGATTTTTAAAAACAAATACAAAATACTCAAAACTTCTATATCTTAAAAAACTACAACAAGTCATATATATTTATGTGATCGACATCGTATATCATTTGAGAATTCATCTCGAAATTCATCATTGTATCTATTTTCCTTATATTCATACACCTTGATTTCTTTTACAATTTCAATATGCTTGCATATTTAAGGATTCCATTAAGGAATATTTCGAAACAAAAATAAATACATTATTATTGAATAATTGTTTCATTTTCCTCGTCACAATGAGCGTCAAGCACCTACAGAAGCATAAAATAACAAGCTTGAACGTCAATCACCCGATCTATTTCAGGAATAAAAGCGGCTTACTCGAACAACTCAATACCTTCCTCGCAAACGACAAGAACCTTATAAGTATAGGGTTAAAGGTGAAAATTGTTTAGCAGTTTGTTTGGTTAGATATTTTTTCAATTGTACTAAGTGACGGCCTACACAATATACTTTTGAGAGGCTTTGGAATACACGTGTCAGCTACACAAATAGGCTCTGTTATCAATTTACATAAGACGCTGATAGCTGTAATTATGTTGTGTAGATTTCGGTAATGTTTGCTAGACATTGGTGGTGTATATTACGCGATATATATTCATGTGGAGGTTAAGGAAAAGTTGAATTAATAAACGATAAAATTGTTTAGGCTGTTCTCGTAGGCGAAGTTATGAATTTAGAAGTTGGTAGTAGTGTTATCTGCCTTTTGTAGTCAGTTGTGTGGTTCGATTCTTGGATCGGACCAAAGCACTAATGAGTTCTTAATACGGAATTTTGTAACGTATCTGGCATATGACAATACACTCGCTTCCTATTACATGGGACTAATTTAGTAAATTGCGAAACGTGAGCTTATTTCATACACCTTTGCCCACACCTTCGGGTATAACAGGCGTATGTATATAAACAATATATCTTAGACATATAACATAGGTATTTATGGGTCACATAAACGGCTTGTAAGAGATTACCAGCGGGCAGGAGCTTGCGTCCGCCGCAACGCCTTCATCCCTCCGCACACCCTCCCAGGAGAAAACCCTCGTCCAGCACGTGACTTACTAGCTTAATGTAAAACTTTGTTATGGAATTATTTGCTTTATATACCTAAGGTTTGCTATAAACATATTCGGTTCGCCAATATTTATTGAAGAACAAAACCGACTCGACTCTCTTGTTCAGCTTGTGCCGATCGGTTTCATCTACACATATTCGGGTTTACTACCCAGCTAGGCCGATTAATGCCGATCTAAATATGTCTGTAACAAGCCTTACATGTAATTTACTGATTATTGATGTAGTCAACATCTCTAAAACCTTAACTTTAGCGTTGCTAAATTACTATAGTCAGCTTGAGATCATCGCCTGTGCAACGGCCAAAACGTCAAGATAATAAACAATCTTTGTACTTGGTCTACATTTAAGTCAGCAGAACATTAATAATGCTTAACTAAAGCATGATTTCGGTTCTTAAAAAGTGATACCGCAGGAACAAAAAAGTGACAAAAGTAAAGGACTGGTTCAAAGGCCTATCGGCATACATCTTACTACAAAATAACTTACAATACAAAAGACTTGGGAAATAGACTGGAAATCTATTTCTATCAGTACATTATGTTGATAAATGTACATGTTTTACAAAGACATCGAGAAAATGAAGTGCGGACTGTATATCTATCGAGATAACTCCGGAATAATATATATCGGCCATTCAGAGTTTGTAAAGCGATGAGCTATTGATACACAGAGGCTTCGACCCTCTGAGGGTATTGTACCGGCCGCAATAATACCTTAATTTGTGAAACAACTTTAATAATTACTCGAGGGAAACTGAAGGCTCCACTTAATTACGACGCAACGAAATTACACTTCACAAAGAGGAAAATGTAAAATAACATTGTAATAAATACGAAAAATAAATAAAAACGAATTCGGAAATTTACATTTTAAATGCATATTGGAAACTTTTATAAAATATAGCTCACATATTTTTTTCCATAACCTATTTTTGTTTGTTTTGAAATAGGCATTGTTACGTACAGTATTTTTGTTCAACTGAATATCATATTGCAAATAGCTGTCAGATTTTAGTCCATATTGTAAATGAAAACTACACAAAGCAAAGCTTTATGCAGCATGTTTTGATATTGTTAGTCTTATTTAATTGACAGCACTAACTATGAGTGCGCAATATTTTTGTTTAAAAAATGTACAGAAACGATGGCACTGACACATTCTGCCAGAGTCATAAAAATACAGCTATAATAACATAATTTCATGCATAAAAACAAAAAATCACGCCTTCTTCCCAAACGTGTAGGTAGAGACCAGAGAACCCACTAGGTACGTTCTATACTTTGCTTCATCCACCATTCATAAATGCCTCATACACTTTCATACATCTTGTCATACAGGACCGTCGGTTACGAGTTACGATTAGATTATTATAAAGTACTATTATTATAAGCATATATTATACCGCCACTGAGCTTTCCCATATCTTTCCTGCCCGACTAAATACGACACATCAAAATTTGGATCATAAATAATTGAAAAAAAAAGCCGTCTCAACGCAACCCTCCAGGAGTTATCTATAAATAGTAGCTGGATGTTTCGCTAAGTGGAAAATACTGTCTGGAGCCGTCACCATGGAGATTACATCCATAAATCAGTTGCGGACTGAGTCGCACTCATGCATACATCAGCGCTCCTGAACGTGACTCGGGAACTAATGGAGCCCCACTGGTTTGTTTTACTGCTACATTTTACTGCCTATACTGTGTTATTATTGATTTGTAAGCCGCTGTGGTGTGTCTGGCGAGCAGGCTTGTGTTGCAGTGTGTTTGAAACAAAGGATAAAGATCCGTGGGTTTTGTTTGTTTTGGTTAAATGTTTGAATTCTGTTTTGGATAATGTCATATTCGTGTATATGTTATTTGTTGTTTATTCAGGCTAAAATTGAGCTTTGAATTTTTCAAAAGTATTAAAGTTTTATTTGGAGTTTGATTTTCATTTAGGCTTTAAAAATCACAGCTAGGATTATTTACGCTTCATTATTATTATTATGCCTAGCTGAGGGATAGTATAGGCTGATATAAAAAATACCTCAATCATGATAAAATATTTTTTAAAACAATACTCTGTCTAAAAAAAATTACCGATTTAGGCACTCGCTAAGTCAAAATCTCGTCTATACTATTCTTCTCTTTTAAAAGTAATTCCGATTTTCTGAACAATGGATCTCATTCAAAACTTATTTTCTACAAATCCAAAGTAATATTATCTTCCATATAAACAAGGCATAGTGCTACATTTTACTCAGTCTTTCATTACTCGTGTTCGCGTTTGAATAATGTAACACAGATAGATACATGCGACATTTTGTTCCGGATCTCTTTGTCATCCCGCTTCGACGTAAAGAGATATATCTGGCTTGTTGTGACAACTCTTTCGTTGAAAGAATATAATAGGGTCGAATCTATACACGAAATGAAGTTTATAAGTTTGTTATGGGCAAGAACTATTGTAATAGTTTTACTGGTCATGTATATTGACGACGCGAACTTAGAAATGTAGTATGATATAACGCTCTAATGATTAAAATTTTATCGAATATACTATTATATGGAATCTTCTTACGCGTGAGAGTCAGCAGGACAAAATTAAAGATAGTCAAACCAAGTGTGCAACATTTTTGAAATATAACTTCAGTTTTTCTTACACTTTCTAGTCACGAAAATATCAAACGAAATTCAACCTAGACTATCGAACATCATTGAATTTATTCTTAAAATATTGTAAAGAGACCGCAATTGAATATATAGTGAATAGAGCAGTTACGACAGAAACAGTAGCAAGTAGCGTAACGATCTCGAAGGGAGCTCCGTAGCAGCGTAGCTCCGTAGCACCGTAGCTCCGTAGCCCCGTAGCTCCGTAGTTCCGTCCTCTGAATGCAGATCCGTCTAATGAATTCCGTCGATTTACTCCGCTCCATGGAATTAAATTCATCTTCAAATATCTTCTTTTAAAGGAAAAGTATCTCGGTTTTCATTATTCGGGATTTTAGAAATGAGTTTTAAAGAATTTTGTGAGGAACATTGTTGTTTGAATGTTTTGATTAGGTATTATGTTAATGTGTTTTTCTTTGGTTTTTGATGCGGTAGAGAATTTATATTTCTTTTTTTATGTTTGGGAGACGTTACTGATCGTGTACTAAGGTAATAAGAAATAAAGAATCATAATAGAGCATCTTCCGTGTCTAACATTTATAATAGTACTTAATTAAGTAAGTTCCGCAAGCGTTGAATATAAAAACATCGCATAAGTTCTTCTACTGCGAATATCTTTACTGTAAATTGCTGAAATCTAACTTCCTTTTACAGGTTACACACACTAACGGCCGATTGTAATTCCTAAGTACCTATTTAAATCCAAATTAAAATATTTTACCTAAAATTACAAACTTGCTTTCATAAATATTTTGAGCCTAAAATACACGAAGCTCATACTCTTCACAATTTTATCCCGTAAACATATTACGTACAGAGGTGAAAATTTTGCTGGTAAATTCACCTGTGTCGCCTTTTTTCAAAGGTATCATAAACATTTGACCTTCTATTGAATAGTTTTGATAAATATTTGGAAAGATTTTGCATGACCTTTGAGAAAGGCATCCTGAGCGTTTGAGCACCCACGCAATTTTTACCACAATTACGTGGGCGTAGTTAGCAAATTCATATTTATTTGAGGTTTAAAAATAGACTTAATGTAAGATTTAATTTATGGCATTAACCCCCGGATTCTGAGGTAAATTTAACGGTAGTTTATCTATTCAATAGCGTTGAAATTCATATAAAAAAACGCAATTCAATAGATAAACTACGTACTACTATGTACTCAGAAACCAAAGGGTAATTGATTTTATTTTGGATAATGAGAGAGTGACAAAATCTACGTAGCTATGAAACGATCACATAATCGAGTTTTATTTCACTGTGTTCGTAGGCATCAGAGAAAGAAAGAAGAAAGTTTATTTAGTAAAACCAGCACAGGGACACACAAGAAAGATACATAGTACAACACGATCTAAAATGGTGATCTAAAATTTCGTAATAGCACATCTCGTCTTCAAAGGCAAATAAGCAGCCGCTCCATATTCGTTCAATCCTTGCAAATTACTTCAGTAAATGCTATGAGTAAATATAACCTGGATACTACAATCAATATGTTTAAGCATCGATCTACATTCCATCAAACTACTAACATAAAACAGAAAGCGTTTACCGATACAAGTAATTCTACAGTTTAGTTTCATAGCTTAATGGCCGCCGTTACGGGCCAACTGTTACAAATGCCTCATATATACGTCTGAGACCGATCAATGTTTCTCTTTATGTTTCAATAAGAAAGGAATAAAAAGAAATGAAACCCATTACTGTTCCACTGCTGGGCAAAGGAATGAGGGAGTGGTTTTGCCTAGATTACGCTGGCCACGTGCGTGCTGGGAACTTTGCATACCTTCAAGAACTGTCTTGAAGAACTCTCATGCATGCAAGGTTGCATTATGATGTTGCCTTTCACCGTCGTAACAAGTGATAGTTATTTGTAGTACACACATAACTTCGAATAATCTTTGTTTCGAGTACAAATCCTCGACCACTGGCGTCGAAGGCGCAACTTAAACCACTCGGCTATCACTGCTTCTATAATGTTTCATATATACGCTCATATGTTTCAATAAGAGAAGGAATAAAATAGACACGCGATAGTGACAGTATTGCAGACATAAATGTCGCAAAGATCCAGGTTTTTCTCACAAATAGTCCGGATCACGGGTCTGTCGATATTGCACGCCCTGTCATAAAATTGTTACGTTGCAAATACGGGTTACGGATTTGCTTCTATTGTGCTAAATCTGTACGTTCTGTAATATTACGTAGTCTGTGATAGGTTGAGTTTTCAATGAAAGTTTTTAATTTATCGTCGTTTGTACGATGAGAATTGTAGTCGGTTTATGATTCATTAGCAATTTTGTATTAAGTTGATTTTGAGTTGATTATTCGTGCTCCTTTGTATAGATTGAAATGTTGTCTTTAAGATTCCCCTTGTTTTTATAACTAAACTAAAAAAAGCGGCAACTATTTGGGTACAATTTTGTTTTTTCTTTCTAAACGTTTAATGCTAGTGAACTGCTATAAGTTTCATCGCAGCTTCTCTTAACTACAGAATTAAACTATCTCGCAAGTAGCATCTTTATTATTTATTATCGTTTAACCCTAAAACGTTAGTGTCTTGGCATAAACGTCAGTTATTTGTATTTTAATAAGATTCCGCGACGCGTCATTTACCGGGCGACTCTCCTTTCACAATGTTTTAAGGAGGCTCCACCTCAAAGCTATCAAAATATAGATGAAAAATCAAAAATAGTATGATACTTTCTCATACAAACAATGTTTTCTTTTTTTTTCAAATATATTTCTACAAATGAACAATAAAATAAGTTATTGCAAGTCGACATCGTAATAGCAATATTTCATTTTCAATACAAAAAGATTCTATAACAAAAAAACCTCATAAAAAAGACAAAAGAAAATACTAAATCCTTTTATCAAACCTAACTTTTCACTTAGCAATATTCACTTGGAGGTTCAAAAGTCCTTTTTTGTAAGGAAAACGTTGATAAGAGGGAATCGTCTCGAGTATTTCTATTTTCGGACATCGAGCGAAGATGGAGGGTGAAATGAAGACGGATTGATGCTTAACAGCATTTACCTGTTATCTCGTACTACAGATCAAGAGAACCGAGGTGAAGTGTGGGAATACTGCAGTTTGAGGGTACATGGAACAGGGTTTAACGTGTTGCACTTAGACTGGACTTAGCCAGTGTGGAGTGGTATATCTGTACTTATACCTACTAAAACGATAGGTATTTATTATACCACTAATGTATGGTAGCTACAAAGTATACAAAAATAACAACGTCAAATATCTGTATGTTTCACTATTTTAAAAGTACGGAAAGAAATGTTTTCTAAAGCATGTTAAAATTAATTTTCTACGTAACCTCAGAAAGCCGAAATCCATAAGGTCGGTGTGCCAAAGTTGTTCCTTTAATTTACGAAAAAACAAGTATAAGTCAAAAGTCATGCGAAGTCTTATAAATTAAACCGCCAAGTGCTAAAAATACTCAAAACTTCCACGTGTAAATGTACTCCAGAAGCCCTTCAATCAAACATCAATCAGGATTCGCGAGCTTCTTTTAATTTTGCTAAACAAATTCAACATTCGCCTTAATACAGTTTCCGACACGGAGTCGATCGATTATACTGGGTGATATGGGGAGGTTAGAGAACCCCTAGAGGAGGAGAGAGGGGGGGTAGGGGTTCTGAAGGGTGTGCGAGGGGTGTATTATTATATCTGCTGGTTTACAGGCGTCCACCGAACGATAAAATGCTTCAGACTGAGACACAAATAGGTAGCAGTGTACACAAGTTGAGCTGTTTGCGAATTTTGTTTTGTTTGCTTTCCAGGTCGGGTAAAGTGCTGTGAAAGTTCTTTGCTGTTTGAAATGCTTGGAGCGCGACAGTGTACTACGAATTGCCTTTAGCCTTGACATCCACTGACCTAAGTATAACTATGAATTACGATGGCATTAGTTACGATATTTTTTATTCTGTACTTTGTTAAGTTCGATAATAATGCTATATTTATTTGCTTTCTTATTGAAGGGTAACCTTATAGAATAGGTCTAAAATTAGTTTACAGTTTAATAATTGACAATTTAATCAAAGAATAGCGTCAAAGTTAACCGTCTATTCATTCATTCTACATTTTGAAAAGATTTTCAACTGACATCAACCAAAAACCTCTAAAACGCGACTAAAAGATAATAAATTTCGTCGTCAAAGGCTTGTAAAGGCGCAATAGAAGGCGGGAAGACAGTAAAACGGGTCAGTTGACAGTAGAACGTAATAGAAATGTTCCAGAATACCGTAACAGTTGGTCACCCTACCGTACAGTTCGTATAGTCTGTTGAACGCGGTAAATACGTGAAACCTTTTCGCAATTTAATTTTATGTCTATAGAACCGTAAAAATGAACGTTGAACGTCTAATGGATTTTTGTAGTAAGTCAGAATGTTTGATATTTTCATACTTATTAACTTGTACCTTAGTGTAAATAGCTGTGCCTGGCAGGTTTGCTCGCAGTAATAGTCGAATTCATATTTTTTTTTTATGTACAACGATATTACTTAAACTAGTAAAGGAATAAGTTATTAATGATTAAAATTGGTTAACCTTAGTTGTTCAGGATCTGTATTTAATTCTGGTGGAAAAATCTGTTACCTGTCACTATTTTCCTTAACAACATGGGAAATAAGCGTTATATTGATGCTTTACTTTAATATTAATACATACTTACTTAAATTGTACTGTAAAAAATATTCTTTACTTTAATACCGAATTTTATAGAATAGGGCCTTTGCTCAGCAGTGGGACATAGAAACAGGCTAATTAAAATAATAATAATAATAAGATTCGTATTTTTGTACGTAGATGTATTCAAATAAACAAGCTTTACACAAAACTGTAGCCAGTAGAGAACACACTGAACACAGTGACTAGGTGGTTCAATAAACAATAATAGTTAGTGATGGGCTCGGTTCGATGGCAGACGGATGGAGTGTGTATTGTTGTCGCTACAACTGTAACAAGCGAGAGCTCGCGATATCGAGCCACGAGTGCGGAAACTTCGTGGCGAGGCTTTGTTACGAGCTAAAGGTTGGTTTTTGAAGGAAAAATTGGAGATTTTCAAATAAAATTCTTAAATTATAGATAACTTGTTGTGAATGTAAACTCTATTTTATAGTTGTAACGCTTTTTATGTATCAATTTTGTACAAACCAAGTCAACTCGTGTATGTGGTTTTCTAGCATTATTTCATTGTTACTTAGTCACTTTAGCTTTTGCTCTTTTGTAGAACTAATAAAGCTATGAAAATGTTGGCTCTAGGTCTAGATTAAGGTAGTTGACAGGTGAAAGAGAGTATTTTTGTTCGTAGATGTATTCAAATAAACAAGCTTTACTCAAAACTGTAGCCAGTAGAGAGCACAGTGACTAGGTGGTTCAATAAACAATAATAGTTAGTGATGGGCTCGGTTCGATGGCAGACGGATGGAGTGTGTATTGTTGTCGCTACAACTGTAACAAGCGAGAGCTCGCGATATCGAGCCACGAGTGCGGAAACTTCGTGGCGAGGCTTTGTGACGAGTTAAAGGTGGTTTTATGAAGGAATTATTGGAGATTTTTGGATAAAATTGGTCAAATATAAAGCAGAATTACGGACAGGAACTAAGGAGCGATATAACATCTTAAATGTTGCTTTTAAAATGCTTTTTATTATTAATTATCTATGGAGCCAATACCTTTAATTGGTTTATTACGTAATTATTACTGTAGCTGTAGTTGTTTACACAATTACCTCTCTAGATAACATGTGAAAGATCGGACAAGCGCATTTTTTTACAATCGAATAATATGCTAAAACAATGACGGTTAGGATTTGTCTGCTTTTTTACTATCAAATGCTTTGCCCCTGTGCTTTTGTTTCAAAAAAGCAAACGTCCTTCGCACTTTCACATAAGTTTGCATATAAAGATACTACTAACAAAGTGAAAATGATATTCCAAATATAAAGCCATGTTATTTGATCGGTGCCAGATCAGTTGCACATCAGAAAACGACAACTGATACAACACGTTGGCAGTGCTTCTGGTAACCGTTATCATTCTTATCGGAAATAAACATCTCAAGTATGCGAGCGAGTGTGAGTTTTCATTTTGAATGTAAGCAAATGTTTTCTTTTATCAGTCGACATTTTGTTTTCAGACAGACGTTTTTTAAAGTAAGTATGTGTTTGTTTAGTTCAAAATAATGTGATCGCGTTTAATCGAAAATATCTGTCTGCGTGTATATAAAAATACTCAGGTGTTTCTGTCAAAGTCTTACACCATTATTATTTGTAACACTACAGAGTATCTCATAAACCATTACTAAAAAGTCTCAAAGCAAAGCTATGTTATATTAAACTTGTGCCTGACTATGAACAAATTACACAAGGTTTTACGCAATCAGGCATTCACCTTGTTTTCTTAGCCGTATCTTAATTATACCTATTTATTCAACAATACTATACATTTGTAATCACATTATTTAGACAAAAGCTAAATTATTCAAATAATTACGAATTAGTGTTCTTGTTTAGCGAATTAAGAACTTTATTTGGAACTCGAGTTTCTACGTGTTTGCATTATAAATTGGAATCGTTCGTATTGAGAGCAAACCTTTATGTGTAGCACCCACACATACAGCGCGGTTGCGGGACAAGCGCGGGTCTGAACGAGACTACAGCGCGTGTAATTCTATGCAGTTTATTTCATGATTGTAATTTTATACTTTAAAATATAGTAGACTTTCTGATTTCCTCCTTTATTTTGTACCTAGTGAAAATATTACATACATGGACAAAGTAGACTAAACCGTATAGCCAACTTACTACACGATGAGAGATGGTCGTGTGAGATGTGAAAACTTTATGCCTTATCAGCTACTACAAAAATCCCTTGAAACAGCTGTATAGCTGCGTGGCTTTAACAGAATAATACGACTCGAACTAGGCTAAAGTCTGCGTCGCGCGTGAGGACAGCAAACATCACGTGCTGGGAACGAATCGCCACGCTCCCGCTATCCGTGTGTTACACCCATTACAATAACAGTTGTGTTTAAGTATAGGTAGACTATAACGCAAGTGGTCGAGTTTGCACCGTCATGTAACATTGTTATCTCACTGTGAAGATGTTCTTTGAGGTATTGTTCGCTAACTTGTATAGATGTTACTTGCGAAATGATAATGAAGGAGTTTGTTTGATTCTGTTTATTGTTCTGTTGCAAAGCAGAAGGTGGGTGATTAGACAATATTTGAAAATAAACCATGGCAACTGAATCATGACACGGATTAAGGAGTAGTTATTGATTGTTACGAAATTTTATGTAAGAATAAATTCCATTTTCCATTAATCGTTAAAAACGTCAAATTATATCGTTATGATTTTTTTTAATCACTTGATATAACGCCAGAAAAAGTCTGTATGCAAAAGTCCAAAGAACTAAATCGTCACGCTCTATCTTAAAAACCTTTTTAAAACTTTATTACTCATACAAAATTTTATTTAAAGAAAATGTATTATATCAACACTTCTAAATTTTATTATTAAATCGTATGTATTCATGAAAAAACGGTTTAAAAAAATCAATCAAACAAAACGCTCTTCGACCAACTTAATACACCAGACCAATCAAAATAGCCAGCATTTGAAACAAAACGTTCTCGTATATGTAAAAACAGTTGAAGTATATTCGAGGTATAAGCCTTATTGTTCAGTAATAAGCTTGTTCAGTGTATTGTGTAGCTGTCAGGGGCACGCGGCCGCTCGGCCCACTGAACAACAATATCAGTCACATTTACACGCAGCGATGTATTATATTGTGATTATATTTTACAGGATTTTTAGGATTTAAAAGCAGTTAAATTAGAGATAATAAAATTTTTCACTTATTTATTAATCAATGTAAAGATAAAATTAATGCCATCAAAAACATTCTGTAAAAACCTCAAGTCTCGCCGTAAAAAGTTGTGAGATCTATATAATACCAAGTCGATTAATGTATTTAGTCTCTACTTAAAGGACCTTCTGTCTTAAGTTATTACGTATGTTATTATCATGCCATTTAAAAAAAAATACCTTTAAAACAAATAGACCGACCTGGCCATCGCATGATTTGATTATTAGTATGTATCACACTACACAGCACGACGAGAAGTTAATGCTCCTGAAATGTTAATGGCGAATTTGTGTTTTCTTGCGATGACCAAGTCGATCTATTTGTTTTAAAGGTGTTTTTTTTTAAATTGGCATGATAATAACATACGTAATAACTTAAGACAGAAGGTCCTTTAAGTAGAGACTAAATACATTAATCGACTTGGTATTATATAGATCTCACAACTTTTTACGGCGAGACTTGAGGTTTTTACAGAATGTTTTTGATGGCATCTCACTTCTTTTTGTAGAGCGAATAGAGCAAACATAAGTCCAATTTGTATGGAAAGCCGTATTTTTTTCATAATTCAACATATTTTCCTATGGGAATGTTGTTCAGTTTCATGGGCTAAACACCCTTACCCACCCTATACCCCCTCCCGTTATGTCTCATATAGTAGATACATATTTACACCTATTTATTTTATTTTCTACAGAAATAATAATTTAATTCATTAACTGCAAATGTAACCTTGTAATCTTATACATTTATACGGGATTACAAAGTTATTGTTGCAGTTAGTGTATTTAGAAAACCTGACCGAAATTAGAAAATATTGAATTTTTCCTATAATTAAGACACTAAACCCTATTTGTATTCTAAATTTTAAGCTTCTAAGTCTGCTAGAAGTACCTTAGACTTTTGATGATCGGTGAGTCAGTGAGTCAGTGAATCAGTGAGTGACAAAATTCAAAATTTTAACAAATTGTCATTCTTAAACTACTGGTTCAAATTGACTGAAATTTTAAATATACCGTGTATATACAATGACTGATTAGTTGCTGAAAATCCAGGCTTCTTGTCTTATCCACTACGAAATTATAGGGGTGTCAAAAATAGCCCGAATTGCTTCGAGAAAAGGATGTTACGGCCGTGCCGCTTTTTTTTTGCTCGACTTGCGGGGGCACTTCCGTGCCCCCAGATTTTATTGGGGAAAAATAGGGAATTAAATCACTACGGTCCCACGGGGTTATTAGCATTTTAACATATTTTTTAATCACTGTACATTTAAAAATTACTTTAATCGAGGAAAATTGGGAAATTCATACACTACTGTCCCATTTTTAAGACCATCACACCGCTGGCGGCCATATGCGATTGGGAGACTGCATTCAATCAAGAACGAACCGACAGAACTTATTTACCTTTTACCGAATAAATATAGTTACCTAAAAACTTAACCTCCAATATTTTGATGCCTAAAAAATATTTAAATCACCCGTTTAATATTTGCGTGCAGAAAATAAGTACTTTTTAGTATGGTTTGCGAAAGTAATAATAACAAACATAATTTTCAAGATTTAATCTATTTTATATCAGCCATTATAAACCAGTAATCTAATCTCGTAAATCCGTTTGCAAAGAAAATGGCGATTTACTTAACATCAAACTGATCCTGTAAAGCTTTGCATTCACCTTCAGCCAATGATTGTGGAATGAGATTAGCCACGGTTCACAATATTTAATTCTTTATAGGGTTCCGTACCCAAATGGTAAAAGTGGAAACCTTTTACTAAGCCTCTGCTGTTTGTCCGTCTGTCACCAGGCTGTATCTTATAAACCGTAATAGCTTATTTTTTTATAAATGATGTATTTTCGTTGCCGCTATAACAGAAAATCCAAAAAAATAAAATAAAACAAAATATTAAGGGGGGTCCCCAAACAATAAAAATGGTTTTCATATGTTTTTTGTATGGAATCCTTCTTGCAAGAGTCCGACTCGCACTTGGCCGGTTTTTTAAACTTCACTCGTGTACAAAAGCCTTATCAGGTAAGAAGATTAATGTTTAACGTCTCTGAAATGCCTTTAAAACAGTTTGTGAATGCCTTTTGTAGATATCGCAAGTATTTTTCAATTTTCACGAGACCGTATTACGTCTTTGGTGATAAATGTTGAATTTGCTTGCGCAGTTCTGTGGGGAACGGCTGTTTATGTGATTACATGTTTGGAGGTCGTATTGAGGCGTATCTGCTTTGTAGCAAGAAACATGTGTTTAAAATGTAACTAGCAATAAGTACCCAGATGTTTTATACACTTCTTCTATATACAAACTGTCGTAATGTATTTAGCTAGAAAACAAAAATCATTTATTAACAGTCCAGTATTACAAAATTTTACTTGTAACTATGACAGCCCCACTAGGCGCAGCCTGTATCGGGCCTATCAATATAAGTAATATGAACAATTGCCTGATCGGACTAGTTAACTTAAACTTAAAACGTACTTATTAATATAATACTAAATTGTATTTTAATCAGGCAGAGTAGGGTATTCTTCATTTGGATGGAGCAAACCAAGTAGCACTTTTTTCTTTCTTATCAACAACTTTATCATGGCTTAGCCTTTCTTCCAAACTATATTGGAGTCGGCTTCCAGTCTCACCGGATGCAACTGAATACTAGTGTTTTACATGGAGCGACTGCCTATCTGACCTCCACAACCCAGTTACCTGGGTTATAACACGATACCCTTCGGTAAGACTGGTTGTCAGACTTTCAAGCTTCTGACTACTGTTAACGACTGTCAAAGATCTTCGAAATTGACAGCCGGGACCCAAATTTTAAAGTGCCTTCCGAAACACGGAGGAACTCGATATGTATAAGATGGTCACCCATCCACAGAACAACCTCGACAAGCGTAGCTTAACCGCAGAGATAGATCCGCGCGGCTGTTGTTAACTAAGCCACGAGCTCCTCATATCATTGGTTGCAAATACTACGCTCATATCTATTCAGTTCTTATGCACCCTCTATCCATTGCCTACATTATTCCAAAGCTTAAGTTTATCGATAGCTACATCATGTATGAGGGATGGTTTTATTCGACCCTTTCTGACCTCAGGCGGGGGGTGGTTCAAACGGACCGACGTTGCGTCACTACCAATTAATTCATAGAAGTAATTTGCATTTTGATCGCTCGGCTCCGATACGATCTAGTAATAAGTCGACGTGTAATAATTATTTGATTGCTCAAGTTGTAGAGGTTGGTTTAAGAAATTAAGTCATAATTCAACTTCAGGCTGGTAGTTTTTCTAGAAAAAACTATTTATTTATTCAATTCAATTCACGTTACTTAGACCGCTTGCTCTTTTACTAATAAACGTAACGCAAGATCATAAATAGCCAACCATTTTTTTGTGTGTTGTTAAGATCGTACCAAGTGGCGTTCATTGATTTCTATCAATGCATGTATGTATTTTTTGTGTGATACTGACAGAAAGTTTCAAAATTAATTGAAAGTGACAAACATAATGACGAATCTTTGCCAATAACGCAATATTTGTAAAACTAAGTAAAAGTCATATTTTAGGTGACTCCAGGATAAAAACGGTACCATTTTATGTGCATACCAACATTAACATGTGGCAAATGACAAAGTAATAAAATTCTTCAAGTATTTACAAATTTTCAACTGGATGGTATCAAAATGCTAAATTTCTTTTTAGCATCCAAATTGTATTCAAATGATGCTGTTCTCTTGTCTTTTTTATCCAGACAAGATAGCAATGTTTTGTTCCGCATTTCTATAGATATGTTACTTTCAAATGGAAATGTATGCGAGATATTTCGTTTGAAAATCAGCATTCTTAGCGGAAGTTGCGGTATCCAGATGGGATCAAAGGATGGGTTACACAGATGCTTACCCGTAGCTCCCTCGAGGCTTTTACATAAGAAGGCTATTTATTTATTATTTATTGTAACTTCGGTTCATAATGCTGGGGTACTTATTTCCATAAAGTAACAAGATGAATGTAGTACAAGTGTAATATGAAGCAAGGATTATTACGGTTGGTTAAAAATGGCGGCTACTTTAAGTTAATTGTAAAAGATTTTTTGATACATTTAGTTTTACGGTTTATGGATAAGTGTCAAATAAACTGACAGCAAAAATATCAAGACAACTGTCGAAATTTCTGATATAGCTTATCGTAATACCGTTACTCAATCAGTACCTCGATTCTCTACCACAATCGACTACCGACAACCGGCTTGCTATCGACCTTTGACATTTAGAATGTACTGCCAAAATGTTTCCTACGACATCCGTCAGAGGCGCTAGTCAAATTTTCATACAAAAATTCTCGATGACAGTTTGGTTGTCGGTAGTCGATAATAGTAGAGAATCGAGCTACAGAAAGCTAAGGACCATTTCATACTTAGGTGTATTATAACCAGCTATTAAATAAAGTCTAGTTGGCTAAATAAAGCCACAAAAATGCATTAACATAGCTGCCAATATTCCACATAAAGAGCTATCCCATACTTATTCAAAAGTGGTGAAACGAAGGCCTAAAGTCGATTAACTATAGGTATAGTAGGAGTTAAACCCTCACTTTATATTACAGTATGATGTTTTATTTATTTACAAGTAGTTTAACCGGGTTTTAGTGTCAATTATCTATAGCTGTAGTAGCAGTGAAACCTTCACTTTATATTACAGTACGGGGTTAGAATAATCACGATGCATTTGTCTGACCTCAATTGCGCCCAAGGTCGAAACGTCATGCAAACTGGAGTAAATAAAGTATTCGATCGCGTTATTTACCAGCTTGTATATTAATCATGGTCTTAATGAACATGCTGGAGTACTAGAGTAATGAAATAGCTGATTGCTTTGCTTTGCTTCTTATATTAGTTGTGTGGTTGTAAGGGACGTCTTAGGTTCGATTTCTTGATCAAACAACGGTTTTTTTATGATTTTTTCTTCTTCTTCTTCGTATCGTATGATTAGTGGTCAACCTAGTGTCAAAGTTGTTCAAGCCGTCCGAAGGCCTTTGACATGGCTTAACGACTGTTATCTTAGTAGACAACAACCGGGACCGACTTTTTACGTGCCCTCCGAAACACGGAGACACCCAGCTCAAATACCACTATGCGGTCACCCATCTATAGAATGACCGCGCTAACGGTTGCTTCACCCACAGATCGTTGTCAGACCGGTGAGCGCAACTGGCTATGGGCGCCTCTAGGAATTTTTCTTGAAATATTCTTGAGAGGTACTGAGTACTCGGGCCTGTGGTCAATCTCCAGAATGGTATAACATGAATATTTGTGTTACTACTATGACGGGGTTGGAATTACATAAAATTGGACTAAATAGGGATGAACCCATAGACTTGCTTCCTAATACCCCATGTATTAGGGAGTAGGTCCTTGGATATAAACAACAAATAAATAAATAAATACTATTGGACAATTCACACACGGTCATTTGATTCCAAACTAAGCAGAGCTTTTACTATGGTAACTGATAAACATACTTATATACTTCTAAATACATACTTATATAGATACATTAACATCCAGTAAACAATGAAAAGTATTAGTATTTAATAGTATTTTGTCCTTCTCTACCTTAACATTTAAGTATAATTGTAGATATCCTATATTCAACAGTGATACTTATTACGTAAGTGTATAATTAATAGTAGTTTCTCTACTCTATATTTGGTTTCCCAAAGTAATGTATTTGCATGCGGATTCAGTTCATTGCGGTCGCTGCCCACATTGAGAGGAAATATTGTATAAACGTATTTAATTCGGCAACCGACAATTTTAATCAAAGTAATTACTTTGTTTCGCCATGTTGAAATGCAAATATTTGGAGTTGAATTAACCACAGAGCAGAACGAGTGAACAACTGTTGTTTATGTACATTAAGTGCTTCTATTCTGGTATATAACAAAGCAATATGAGACTACTATAAAGAAAATATGTAGTTATATAATAATGTCGTCCGTCGATTTCGGGTACGGCGACTAGTTCATTGAAATCAGCCAACTGTGCAGGACTTTGTTTATAGTGGCCAAAAGAGTGCATAATACTTGTTTTTTGTGTAATACCTACTCTGGGCAATCTCTGAGAATTTCTCAACAGAAAACTCAGAAATATCTTTTTGGCACGACCCTGAATTCTAACTCATGTCCTCTTGCGCGGTAGTCGCGTAAACTCCCGATTGTGTAACACAGGCAGTCGTAGTCATCTGAGTTATACAATATAATAGTAGATTTGCGGAATAAGGGTCATGATTTTGAAGGAGATTGCAACGTAGGCAATACCTAAATAAGATAAGAAGTTGAAACATCAAGAAAAATAGATAGAATCGCCTGTTAATTTTAGGTATTATTTAATAAAATACATATACAACGTGTAAGTACA
The DNA here is from genome assembly GCF_050436995.1 of Anticarsia gemmatalis. Lineage (NCBI taxonomy): Eukaryota > Metazoa > Arthropoda > Insecta > Lepidoptera > Erebidae > Anticarsia > Anticarsia gemmatalis. Next base: position 3,075,202 of record NC_134752.1, read on the forward strand.
TTAAAACGAATAAAAAGCAATACCGAATTTAGAGACATCACACATCGTATTTATAATTTCCCTCCAGTCCTTAAATATTTAAGTCTTTTTATTCTATAGCCTTATTAAAAAAAGAAGATTAATTCTATTTTTAATAATGCACAGCTTTTAAGCCTATTACACTAGCCAATAATATTCGCAGAATTTTCAGCTAAGGCGTAAAATATATTTATTTTTTCGAAGATGACCTTAGTGTTACAATGGCTGGCTGTAAACAGATGACCTATAGTATACCCATTGTTCTCTCAGGTCATGCCCGAGTAACTTTCACGTCACCCTCTGTATTTATAGTTACATTAACTTGGACTAAAACTCTGCTTCGTTCATTTGCACATAAATTCGTAATTTTAATCTTTATTGCTATATTTTAAGCTTTACGCTAATGTTCAGGCTTTAGGGGTGCAAATTAGCTTCGTTTTTTAAGTATACATTAGTTAGAAAAGTATACTTATGAAACAGTGGCGAAGGGTGAGTTTTGTTAAAAGGGAAGCCGGAGCTAAAACTACTTAAGCTAAAGTTAAGCAACTCTCGGTGCGGTCATTCCGTAGGTGGGTGACCGACGCGATGGCGACTTGAACAAATTTGACACTAGGTTGACCATTAACCATACGTTAACAGAATAAATCGTTGTATTGCGGTCCGATCTACCGAACTACTTTCATAGTAGGTAAGAACTAAGTACCTATGACCGAAATTATTAATGAGGAATGATTCTATCCTATTACTTCTAATTTTGTGTTTATAGGTAAGTGTCTTAGTAGGTATTTAAATACAACTTTGATTGACTCCAAATGCTATCTACTAGAAACAATCTGAGAAATAATAAAAACACTTTACAGCTAGGTACCAATAAGCCATTGATAAATTTATAAAGTTATATCGTAGAGAATAACATAAGGGAATGTTTAAAATACTTATCATGTCCTTTGCATTCTGTATTATAAGAGCTATACTAGGAGCATTTTGAAAACAATGTCTACACTCTACAACATTAATTTACTGATTCATAACAAATTTAACAGTATTTATTGCTTCTACTTCTATCTACTTGTTGTCCATGATCGAAATACACAAACAATAACAATGAAAGTAATACTTACAAATTTTAATACACGTAAGATACGACCAGTACATTCACACAATAACCACGATTTTACACAAAATAATAACATTCTTAGATAATTTAACACAATTTAACTCATCCAAATATAATAAACATAATAATCCAAAATAACCTAAAATAGCGCGCCAAATGAAAACAAAACTAAATCTAAAATCATAAATGTCATCACAACAATTGCATTCATTGTCTCTCTTTCATTAAATATCATTGCATCTCACTCACACATTCGCTAGTTGCCGCGCCGCCCGCGCCGCTGCGCCTGTTGTACCTATAACTAGTCGCCCAATAGGCCGATGAATTCCGGGTTACCTCGCCGGTAAAACGCGCCATAGAAAAGTACGTCCGCGTGACGTCATCGAATTCTTTTTCGCTTTACGCGATTCCTGCGCGCGCCGTCGAGTTGTTTGACGGCAATTTTCGGTATGCAACTTTTGCAATGACAAATAGAACAGGCGTTTATTCATTTATTTAATTTAAATTAGTCGTATTGAAAATATTGATGAATGTCGTAATAAATATAGAATTTAATTTAAATGAATGATCTTTTTTTTGAGAATAATACACATTTATGGGACGCATTTTTAGGAGTGTTCCGAAGGTAAAGCCGGTAGGAATCGGGTTATAGGGAGCCTTCGCCACTGTTATGAAAATACTTTTAAGATTGGTTCGTATATGCAATAGGCTTGTAAAATAAATGTCATTAACGAGTCTGTATTTACATTGCCTTTGCTTATATTTTTTCTATTGTATCTACATCTTTGGAATGTAAAAAGTTTGACAATTATATATTTTTCCCATTACATAATAATGTAATAAAACATAATTTACCCTAGAGTAGGTTTGCTCATGATAACTCGGACTCCGCGTTTGAACGGAACTATGTTTTGGCTTTACCATATATATATCTTCTATATCTATATATATCTTCCTGGATAGTGGAAACTGTTAAAACTGTGCTGTATCACGCATAATAATAACAAGTTATAATATTGAAAGTTGTATTGAAAAATTAAAAAATATCGAGAAATTCGTCATCAAATCAGAAGATATCAAATAATTTCCTTTGAATTTCTCGGAACTTTCAAAAGAAAACCAGGACCAAATTATAGAAACAGAAGCAGACATTTAATTAAATATATAGTTATATCTTAGTTCTGTCGTACACGAGCTCACTAGTTCACAAACGCATAGCGTGTGTTAATGCTCGCTACACTAAAACGCTTGGAATTCATTATCAGAGGAATTTCACGTCGAGTCTACGTGACTGAGCGGACATGGAGTATGTGTTCACTGTTCAAACCGTATGTAGCTGCATGACTATCTCTTAGTTATGGAGTTTAATTTAGAAATCGAGTTCAGTAATACGATTTTCTACATTTAGTACCAAAAGCGAGTCTTTGATACTTAAAATCACTGGAAAAAATAGTTCGTGCGGCATACGCTATAGGCGCTAATCAACTTTGCAAACATGTCTGTTACTAGGCGGTTCTCGATAGTTGATAGCGGTGTGGAATGTTGTATTGATTAATCGTATTTTGAAATGACTTGGATCACTATTTGGGGTGTTGGTATGACACAACCTATAATAGAGAAAGGTCTTCGCCCAACTATAAAAACAGCATCGATTTACAAAAAAGTTATAATTTAAACCCGAAAAATGTGTTTACTACGTCCATATATCCTAGATACTTATTTATAAGCTCCAGACTTTCTTTTTACAATCTAAATGTAAAGTCAGTGTATATGTGACGTGAGAGACACTCTCGCAGCGCCAGCTTATCGCCCTCCATCAACAGGCTTACGCATTTCCCGCCGGCGACGGCCGCAACAAAACTTTATATTATCTTACGTTCTAACTTAAAAACACTTACATATTTTCATATTAAAATACCGCGAGCAATATTTCTGAGAGGGTAAATAAGGTTATGTTATCTTTACCAAGAAATGTTTTAAGGTTACAAAATTATTCTGTATTTTTTAAGATTCTGCTTGGTAACGTAGTTGGTTCTTAACAAAGTCCTTTAGCTGTCTCGTTTGTCATATTTGTCGTAAGTAAAAGAGTGTCGTCGTTTTGATGGAAATTGGTAACTTTTGATAAGAAGTAGGCTTTAGTGAGTTATACGCCATTCTCAATAAACGAAGCTCCAACAATAAACAACGTCTAAGCGAATTAAAAACAGCTAAATGCATCACTGTATGGATAACTTATCGAATGTAAAAAGCGATGTTGCCGGCGTGTTAAGATTTCCCGAAGTTAAAAGTATAAGATCTGTAAATACAGATAATAAAATATTGCTATACTACATTTCATTGAAATTTGTTTAGTACTTTTGGCCTGATTGAGTCACCAACAATCCAAACTTTCGCATTTATAAGGTTAGTGTAGATGAACATACATATATCAAACTTTATATAAAGACGCAATATTCAAAGCTGTTCTTTTACCAGTATTCACAAGTATGTACATACCTACATACTTACATAATATACCTGTGGACTGTCGGCCACGATTTAATTAACAATACGAATCCGAGCGCGGTGACATTAACCGCAACTAAACTTAGATGTTGTGGCTGTAGCACACCACGCAGTGTTTGTATCCTATTGCGAAAGACTATGTTATTGTTTCTATTAGTGGAGTTGTTTATATTACAGTCTATTATTTTCTTCTTCTGGTAATAGGGGTACTGACTAGTGAGTGTAATCTTGATATGGTGTATTATCCATTCAATTCATATTTTTTTACACATTTTCCAATATCTTCTTATTGGAGCTGAGAACCTAGCGTTTGTTTAGTTTAAGTTTCAGTGAAGCTTTTGATTTCATTTATAGCATTGATTTTTTGACCGTATCTATGTTTAAAAGTAGGTGTTATAAAGAAACATGTATGTTTTATATCGGGTAATCAAAATCTGGTGGTGTATGTTAAATTGTATCACTAAATTCAACAACATCCAGCAAAAATGTATTTAACTTACAATTAATGAAATATTACCGTAATATATTTCCTCTTGCCCGTAATATTGTTAAAATTACAACAGAAAGGTCGAATAAGTATATAAAAACAGGTGACGAAAGCGGCGGACCGATGTAAAAGGGTTAAACAGCGTATCCGGTAATTATTTTTTTAGGGACGAAGGCAAAGGCGACCCTTACGTGATCTTTGTGGTCAGTTGTGTTTGTAGTGTAAGTAGCTGTAGAAGAATAAATAATGGACTTGTAGTTTAATGTAATAAAATAGTTAAGTAAAGGGGTGATTTTCTACCACTATTTTATGTTAACAATCGACTAGCGCCCCTAGCGTATTCTGCAAGAACATTTTTTTTCTAGTATTTTTTTATGTTGCTTGCGGCACGCGATGATGGTGGTATGTTAAATGATGTAATAAGGACCTTTTTTACCTAGATCCAGGGTCGGGCCAAAAAGTCTTTTCAAAGTTTTTCTGTTTAAAATTTCTCAGACATTCCCCAGTGTTATGAAGTTGAGTCGTAGTCCTCCGTGCCTCGGAGAATACGTGAAGCTGTCTGTTCTGCACCTGATCTCTCACTAACTGGTCGTGTCGGTTGTCCGTCCCAAAGGATTATAAAAGTGACAGAATATATAATAATCGGCAAAGAGGACGTTGTACATAAATACAGTTCATTCAACTTCGTGAAGTTTCATCAAATAACTGGCGAAACATGTAAATATTTATACAAAGCGTTTCCCAAGCACTTGCAGGTCTCAGTTGTGTCTCGTGGCTCTAATGCACGTTAATGGCGGCAATTTGGCGTGTTTCAAACTACCGCCATCTACCGGCGAGGGGAGGTAACGTGATGAGAGCTGAGAGGGACCCCGCTAATTTGTTTTTATAGGGAGTTCCTTGATCACTTGTCTGAAGGAAATCTTGTAAGAATTAACTTGTAATTCAGTTGTAATGTTAGTGGTATTGTTTGTTCTTCTTTATTTTATTTTCTTGTTTGGTTCATTGATTTGTAATAATGTTCACAGTAACTGATATGGTTAAGTAGTTAACTATTCGACCGTAGATCATGAGGTCTAGATTTTTTTAACCCATTACTGTTCCACTGCACGGCAAGGGTCTCATCTCAAACAAGGGAAGGGGCAGGCCTTGAGTCCAGGTTACTATTGGTTGGATAATATTTCATTCTAATACCAAAATTAAGAAAAAAAAAACAGTTGGCAATAGAGTGAGTATCTATTTCTGCTAATTCTCCAGTCAGTCAGATATTATGACGAAATTATTGAGATCCATAAGATCTAATGTTCCTATACCTACCTAAAACATGTCACCAAAGATATTGCTCTCCCCCGCTTTGAATTTAAAACCCTCGTTAATGATCTATTTAAAGCTCCATAAAATTTTACTAGCATGGGCGTTAACCCGTGCCGTACCCAAAAGGAGCAAGCGTGAAGTTATGCGACCTCGAATATATTTAAGTACCCAAACGCAATGTCAGTGAACAACGCGAGTCGTGTAAGCATGAAATAACATTACGTAGTCGATACAAGGCCTTATGGTTAACGCCTGTGCTTCGAAGATACAACTCGTAAAAAGTAATGGTTCATAGAGATAGTGACTTGTTAATAAGTTCGCGGGTAATGAGCTAAAGGGTTGTTTGGACAATCGGTTGTGCGTGAATATTGCTGATAGAAAACGTGTGCACTATTTTGAAGTATTTTATAAATTAGAGCTCTACGTAAGATCGAACTATCATCTGAAAATATAAGACATGAAAATCTCGTATTGTAAAATTTTTGGTTTTGGTCGACTGAAATCAAACCGTTAAAAGTTCGTCAAAAAGGTTCGTTCTCCGCTGAAAATTCAATGCAGGTTGGACACCAAGTATTCAAAACGTAACTAGTCTGTTTTAATTACGATCTAGGAATAACAATGATAAGTATCCATAAATAATGTTTGTTTTTTAACTGCTTTATAAAAATAACTCGCGCCGATTATTTCGTTTCAAAGTATCGACAGAACGCCGTATCTACAGAAACTCGCCGCGTCTGAAACACGATAAATCCAGTATATCCTGGCAGAACAATACATGGTTAATAATGCCCGCATCCTGCCAAATTCGATACGCTTTATGCCAACCGACTAAGTAGGATTGGCGGCTCGGATATAACCCGGCTAAGTAAAATTGGCAGGTGTTGCTCTGTACAATAGGTATATGGGCACAGCCAATCAGATTACCGCCCGATCGGATTATTCAGGCGCACATACTCGGTGATAGGGGTGGCATAATAAAATTAACTTCATTTTCCACCCCTTTTTCTGCTGAGTGAAATTTTATGGAGAGTGTTAATCATTTGTTTTATAAGATTATGTGATACATGAGTGTTTTTTTTGCGGTAAGTTATTATGTATTTTACTCAGGTCGGGTGCGTAGTGTTTCCCACCGGCGCGGACGTGTATGACAAGATATATGGAAGTAAATAAAGCAAAAAGAAATAGTATTTATCAAGTGGCGTTCTTTGATACCTACTCTCAAGAAAAGATTGCGTGATTTTAGGTAAGTACGCTTTGTACACGTAACTTTAAAAATATTTTTTTTTTCTAGACAGTAGTATTCGATTGCCATAAACAATAATTGAATCGTCTCATAGCTGTTACCTAGGCAGTAGGCATTTAGTGCAATGCGGTCCAAGCTCAATGTGACAGTCTCTATAAGCCTTTAAGTGCATTCCGGATTTTGAGATTATAGTAGACAGATTCCCAATGCTATTTCTCTTAATCTAGCTGACTCTAGCTAAATGATTGGTTTTTTCAATGCAAGCTTTGCATATATAGTGCAATAGGGACAGTTATTAACTTGGGAATATATGGTGTCAAAAAACTTTTAGATCAGACAGAAAAAACAGTCGGTAAACTAAAAACTGTGCTAAAATATGTGATAAAGTACGACAGCCCTGAATATTTATGTATATCGTAACAACGTACCAACAAAAATGTACGTACGGCGGGTGATGGATTGACCCGAATTTTAACGTGGCAACATTTTTTTTGTTTCCATTTTTGACAGATTATTCGCCGTCTGGAAATGGTTTACGAATCATTTGATGCAATCTGTGTCATGTGAAGGTTTTTAAACGGAAACAGAATGTTTTAATGGTATTTTTTGGTGTTATGAATACATATGTATGTGCTTTTTAACATCATTCAGGTATTAGGTACGACTTAAGTACCTACCTAAGTGTTGGCGGATATTGGCCAATGATGATGACGATGATGGTGATAATGAAGTACAGAACTTATTAAATAGGTTCTTAGTATTTATTGGGACTCTTTTAGTGTTAGTTAATTTGAACACATTTTCGAAGAATCATATTTATGACTAGCTGACCCGCGCAACTTCGCTTGCGTCACAAAATTTTCCCCGTTTTTGTAACATTTTACACTGGTACTTTGCTCCTATTGATCGTAGCGTGATGATATATAGCCTAAAGCCTTCCTCGATAAATGTACTATCCAACACTGAAAGAATTTTTCAAATCGGACCAGTAGTTCTTGAGATTAGCGCGTTCAAACAAACAAACAAACAAACAAACAAACTCTTCAGCTTTATAATATTAGTATAGATTGAAATTTAAGTGAAACTGGATAATAAATTCTTGAGTTGAAAACCCGCTGTGAAAAATATAAAAATTCCTTTGCAATTTCACCAGCAACTACCAGTTAAATTGAAAATAGTTTAAGGCAGTAGATACCTATGAAAGAAAACATAAATAATACCATCAATAAATCCATTTACTATTCCTGTAGCAAACCACTGGGACAGCTACGTGTAAATTTTGAATTACATGTTACTACTGAATTACTGAATTAAACAATTACTTCTATACCTACTTACATTATAATTAAAGACACATAGCATATAATATTGAATGAGGAAGAGTTCACAGTAGAGGTCATTGACACACATAATTTCAGTGAACAACTCTTCAAAGGTTGTCAGCTGACTCCACGCTGGAGTTTCCACCATTATGTAATTCTGTATGTCAAACGTTCGGAGCCGATATCCGGCGGAAGCGGTAGGTGTCGCTGCGGTCACTGGCACGTCTTCATTTCCTCTGTTTCCGGCACGGCGACCGGAAGTGGCCGTCAACCCAGCAACCTAGTTTTTACAAGCATGTTATGTAATATATTATGTTGAATTACTTGCCCATGTAATATGACATTGTATTTCTCAATAATATTAACTTATCACTGCTTCTCTTTTTGGCTCGCAGACTTATACGTAGGCCAAGTGAAGGTAAGGGACTTTTAAATTTTTCATCAACTGTTCAAAGATACGGCAGGATAGAATTTCAACTCTCTTGGAATGGTCTTGTTGAAAAATTGAAATAAGAAAACGTCCAGTTATAGCGACTTTACTGTCCGTATTTCAAAAAGCAAATATTCTAAATCTTAAAGAAGAAATCAATCAAACCTTATATTTGCGGATAACAAACATCTTCTTTTTAATAAAACATCACTTTTATTGACGACGCGAAGTCGAGCGTTTCTTCACTCGTACTAGAAGTATTACCGAGTGTTACGTCACAAGCTGTCATATGAAGCAGGTTAACATATAGTCAGCTACAAAAGTCTCATAATAACTTTATGTTTTCAAAACCTTTTCATTACAAAATGTGTAGTAAAAGTGCTAAATACTTGAACAACATCGGGCAAGGTTAGTCGGAATTTATGTTTCAATCAGCTTTAAATGTTATTTCGAATACAAATTCAAAATATGCGTTATGTCATAAACTTCGGACAAAGCATTTGAAATAGTCTTTATTTCCATTTTAGAAAAGCTGTTTTATCGTGAGAAGAAACGGTAAGAAGCTCTCGCCTTGTTCTTTTTTAATGTCAATATAGTTCTAAAATTGTATACTGATGATTTGCTGTGTGCAGTTTAATTAGTAGTGTGCATGCTGCAGAGTATAGGGTCCACAGAAACAGTCTTTATAATACATATGTTCAAGGACTTTCGTAGCTGACTGTGTATATAATACGACACTACGTAATCTACGTATTACGGCTACGATATTGCACAATAAATTACGCGTATTGTATGCGGCGTAGTAATTTCGCTTCAGTCTTGGATAAAACAAAGTTTCCTCTCGGGCGTAGTGAGCGCAAGATTTACAGGTTTTTGTGGTGTACAGCGTCTTTCTAAACTAGGTTTTAGAATGTGGGAAAGCTATTGAAGGCTTTTTATTGAATGTGATATTAAAAATTCTAATAGGACATAGGTATGTGATGAAATATATTATGTGACCTGTATCGTGTTCATATACCTTTTTTCGTTTCAGGGAGCAATTATGAGAATTAAAATTGAGTTAGTGTCGCAATAACTGGTTCAAAATTGGGTGTGTGATAACCAAAGTTAAAATAAATCAGAAAATAATACATAATGTATTAAAAGTTGGACTCAAAACCCTCCCTCGCTTTGGAAGAGACCCTTGCCCAGCAGTGGGATAAGGGAAAAATAAATAAACTTTTTCTAGTTTCAGAAATTAACCTTACTCTAGATATTTTTTTAAGTAGACACGCCACAATATAATTAAAGGAGCGTATGGCTTCAACATATAAATCTTTCTTTCGTAGAAAACATTCTTAAAGTGAAAAATTGCAATTAAACATGTCACTCAGACCATTTCACTCTAAGCCGTAAAATCGTATCGGAGCCGTGACGCCATCGCTCCTTCCAATTTAATTTAGAGCTCCAATATTCCAGTATTTACCTAGAACGACTAGCGCCTAACCTTTCAAATCCATTTTACTTCAAAGCGGGTCAAGGCCGGTCTGCTAGGCTTTTTCAGGTTATAAACGTTCTCTGTACTTCGTATATTGCTGGAATATGTTCAGTTTAGTTTTTAGACATTTGCAGAACAAGATTACTGTTTTAGGTGTTAGGGAGTGTATCAAGGAATGGATTTAGGAATTTGATATTATCACTAGATAGTATAAAACAAAGACGCTTTCCGTTATCTGTCCCTATGTATGTATGCTTAGATCTTTGAAACTACGCATTTTAAACACCGCGTCGGAATTTAATGCGGTTTTTTAATAGACAGAGCAAATAGTTTTTTGGTTTTTTGCAAAATAACTTGTTTCCCGGGCAAAGCTGGGGCGAGTTAGTATCTTTATATTAGTGAAAAAGCTCTCAACGAGACTAGATTTTCCACATCACACAGGACCATCTGACAGATTAAAATAAGATTATTTACTTTTTGCGATAAGGAGGACTTATATCTAAACTTATTATAATTTCGTTATTCGGTACACACTTTTGTGTGGTACCAGCATTTAAAAGAGAAAACTCAAATTGCCCTCCCAAACAATATCTTGGGTTCACCACAAAAAAGTCAGGTGCGTAATGCTCGTAACCGGCGGTCCGATATGAAAAGATGTATGGATGTGAATTTAAGCAAAGAAAGTTAGTAAGAATCGTACCAAGCGGGGTTTTCTGGTCACTGCCTACATTTATGAGAAGATAACTTAATTTTATGTATGTATGTACCACTGTTTATTGTTTATCCTAGTTATCAAAGCAACAAACAATGCTCATAATAGCAAGCAATAATGTACACAGTAATGAGAGATCCACAATCTGATTTATCCACGAGCAGGATTATTACAATGCGCTCTCGTTCATGTTCATGTAATACCGCGTGGCGAATATTTGTGGCTGGCAATAATGATGCGAGTACAGTGTTGCCATATTCGACGGCTTATCGTGGGAGAGCACGCGGGAATAAACGTGAATTTGTATGTATTCTTGTTTTGTATGTAATCATGTAACCCGGATGTATTTTGATGATGATTTGCCGTCAAAATGTCCGTATGCTAGATTATTTTAAAAACGAATTTTGTTAAATTCAATTGCTTGTAAAGCTTTGATATAAGTACGAGTTTTAAAGATCTTCTTAAAAAATATTATAGTGATGCTATATTCAAAAAATTAGGGCTTGAAATAATAAACAACTAAGTAAAGTTTGAGCCAAACAACTTTGTGTGTATGAATATAGCAGCAAATTGCAGCAACGAAGACAGGAAAATATACAAGAGACGGACGATAGTTGAACATATACATTTAAAATAACGAATTTTTAATACCACTACTCTGCCCCCTCTATTTGTCGTAACACGCTGAAGAGTCAGAAGAGCGCACTACTCGCGTTTCCGATCTATTTTCCTGTCCACGACGACTTTGTCATACAGCTGCGTCTGCTAATGTTGCAATATTTATCTTAATATGTGTGTATGTATGTATGTATGTGTGTATGTGTGTGTGTGTGTGTGTATGTATGTGTGTGTCTATGTGTGTGTGTTTGTGTGCATGTATGTAAGGCACGTTTGTGTTTTGTCGTGATGGATGTTGCCGGCTTAACTTAGGCTTAGTGCTGCAGACGGATTAACTGACGTTACAGCAAATGGGTTTAGTATGACGCGGTGGTCGCGGCTTTAGTACTCCCTAATTGTGTGTGTTTTTTAATTAAATGTAGAGTGTGCTTCGTGCTCAAAAAACGTATATTTCATAAATACAAATATCCTTTTGATACAGCATAGTAAGTTTAGGATAAATAAGTTTTTTGATTTAGTATTGTACGCGTCATATCATTGTCTAACAATGATCATTGCACACATTCAGATAAAACAGGCATGATATTAAGTATGTCTATCTTGTAGCCTTTATGATGCAACCAATATAAAATAAAATATATGTAAACAAAAAATATATTTGCAATATTTTTGTTTAAAAATATTGCAAAAAAAATAGAGATTACACGATTACGTCAGAATGTAACTTTGATAAACTAATGGCGCAGGTAAAAATACAGCTGAATATAGCGAGGTTTCCCGAACACACATATTTGTAGGTTCCGATATCTCTCACATTATCCGCCTTCATCTCCGGTTCAATCTAAGGACCGACCATTTCTTCGTACAAGCAATATCAATTTTTCCGAAGACAAAACTTATATTTTATGAATCGTGTAGCCGTACCTCTATGTTTATTTAGGTCAGAAACCTCATGGGGTTTGCCAGCGTTTAGTTATCGAAGGTCGGCAGCCATTTTTTAGGCCTTGTTATGAAGAATATTTTATAGTTATATTCTTTGGGGAAATTCGCGCTTTCATTTATCGCTGTGTGTTAGTGTACCTGGCCCGAGGCGGGCTTTTCAGACCGATATTGGAAAATGTGTCGGGAATATTTTCCCCACTTATGTTGTGATACGTTTTAAATATTCGCCTGAGTTTTTCGCGAGAAAAAGCCCGAAAATATCAAAGTTAAATATTCATTTATTCTTTAAGTTTCGCTTTGAAAGTTTGGAGGAAATTCAAAGTTAGCGGAACGAGGCTCGGACGAAAGTTTTTAGCTAAAAATGTAGTCTATGTTTACTAATTATTACGTAGTTTAAGAAAATGTTTACCTGAGAACAGTTTTAATGACTTCCATGGTTACAAAGTGTCTATGATAATTCATTCGCGATAAAAAGCAGAAAAAGTGGGTAATGTAACATCACGCGTAAAATATAAATGTTTTAATTTGTGAAACAATAATTTATGAACATAAAATCAACCTTAAATAAAACGTAAAAGACACAGAAACGTCACGAATCGCGCTTGCCGTCACCCATGGTATGAGACAGGGTGTTTCAGGGTGTTTCGTAAGACGCACATGGTGTAGTACATAATATTATATAGGTATTCGTGTATTGTCATCCATTCGCCTGTCAAACGTGCCCGGAATGAGATCGAGGAGACTTCGATATGTCTCGTACTGGAGGAAAATATAACCTGCAGTAAGAAATACTATTTTGTTTTATTACTTTAAGAGGTTATTGTTCTCAATAATTGAGCGTATGAGAAAATATTATGCTTAGTTTGGTATGTAAATGAATGTACTTATCCTCATATGTCGTATTGAAACTGAAAAATATCTGCGTGTTACGCTTTCACAGCTTACCTACGTTATTGATTTATTTTATGACACTTCACATAAAGATAGTTAGAGACAAATAAAGGGCTCTAATATAAATTACTTAACTTGCCAATATCCGTGCAAAAAATCACAGGTCAGTTAGTACCTATATTATGAGTAAGTAATAAGTATCAAAAATATGTGTAAGCTTCGTCAGTAGTGCTGACCGTGCTCCATAAATACCTTTGTAATTCAGAATCAAACCAAACAATGCATTCGGGCCTAAACCACATGTCTATTCCACTATTATCACCCCATTTCAAACGCAATTTGCGATACATAGCTGGGCATATTCCGGTAGGTTACTACTTACCCTGGTAATACGATGCAGTGTACGTGTTAATATTGATTTAACGAAGTTAAACCCATCTGCCAGTTTCGCGGTACACGCTACAACGCCACACACACGTCCATATTCACGGGAATGTGTAAATAGGTTTATTATTTGTATATTGAGTTTGGAAAATCGATGATTTGCTGTCCATTAGTGGCGAAGTAGTGGTAAAGTTTTGTATTTTGGGAACATATTTTGCCGTAGGTAGGTAAAAACAAAACTTATAAAAAAAATTGCTTTATCAATTAAAAAAGAATTGCCTTGTACGTATTTTTTACGGATACCATGGAGGTACTCAAAGTCATTATAATTTAAAGACCTCGTGTTATCTCTAGCATTTTATTTTATATTGAAACAACATTAATATAATAAAACATAAAAATCGAAGGCAACCATGTTTCTGGCCGTTAGTGATCGCAGCTTTACCGTGTACATTGTCTATGGTACATCGGTAAGCTTGTTTGTCTATGGCTGGCTGTTTGCAATGCTGTCTATGTGCGGACACGCGCGAAATGTTCCAAACTTGTACGAATACCTCTCTATTTGATTATAAGTTTTCTAGGTGTCTGTCTGAATTGCAATGAGTTTGATTACTTTGTTATAAAACTAGATAGATTTATTTGTCGAAATTTTCTGAACTATTTTTTATTTGAATTGAATGAACTAGTTTAGGTATGGAGAAAATCCAATACCTTTTCGTAAAAAAATATCAATAAAATATTATTACACCAAATATTCGCGACCCAGTTTTGCGCACACACAACGTGAGTTCAATGTACTTGTATCTAAATTTGATGTTTTAAACTTCACAGCCGGGAGAAATTAACCAACAAATTACCATGTTTATAAATTAAACATTGTAAGAAAATAACGGCGTTTACATCAAATAATTAAATAACATCTTGTACGTTCAAAACATGAAGCGAAACTTTAATAATACTACGGCCTTTGTAAAATACTTTTACTTACAAAGAAAAACTATTTACTTAGATCGTAATTTGAGTTATTGCCTTGCTAACTTGTTCGCTGTATATTAATTTAATACAAACTGTCAAAGAAGACTAACTAAAAGATCCTAGAAAATATTCTAGGCATGAACTTCTAGGTATAAAAACTAAATAAGAACAGCTACCTAACTTTTGTAATTTTATTTAGTACTAACTTCTGCTTCGACTTTGTTCGATTGAGATGATTTTTTTGGGAATATTTTTTTTTAGTTAACACAGTAGCGTAAGTATATAAACTACATGACTTGTGTGTTCTCCAAAATTCATTTAAGTACTAAATGAATTTTCAAATCAGGGTTAAACAATAACAAACATATATTTTCACAAAATATCGCATTTATTAAATTGTTAGAAGACCAAATTACAATATGTTTAAAGGAGTTTATATTTTCAAAACTTTACACATCGTAAAATACTGGAGAATGGAGGTTATTTTTATTCCCGCCATAACATAAACATGACGTTTCGTTGACATATTCGAGGCAAGGGTTTTACGTATTCAGCCTCATACAAGATTGAATTTATCAAAGTATGGAGTCTTTGTATATTACATTTATATATACAAAAATGCTCGTAGACTAATGTACGTATTATTACTTCTATTTTATTCCAATACTCGTATTAGGCTTTATTACATTATTATTTATTTACGAGAGTTCCTTCGCTGTGTTGCCATAAGTGGAGAACAATAGTTGCGTTTGTTTTTGTTATTCTATAGTTACATATTTTGGTGAATGTTTGTTGATGCTGTAAAGTGAATTTCAGTAGAATAGAGTGCTCTTTTATCGATGAGTTTTCATAGTATTACAAATTTACTTTAATTTACTCATGCTCTTCATTTGGCAGACGTGAAAGACAAATAATGTCTTCTGACCTAGGTAGGTACGAAAAAATATAGTGCCTATAGTTACTCCGTTTCAGCTAAATAACAAATTGATTCAGCAAATACTTTGTTTTGTTAATCGATCTAAGAGGGGGTGAAGCGATACCATGAAAAAAAATGATTAAAAAATGGTGGTCAGAAGTTGAATGTAAATATATTTCATAGCTTTGTTTTCTCTCGTTTGGTAACGCAAATGTTTTGAGTTTTGAATTGTGATTATTGTTCTGCATTTAATGTTTTTTTCATGAAAGGCTGGAACGATTTATTACGTTTACCGCAGAACCAAGTTATAATTCATTCATGAAATTGTTTTCAGATAGGATTCGGTGCTATTTTTATTTTTGGACGAATTTTTTTTACGTAATTCATATTTTATGTCTCATGGATGCAAAATAAATATTATGTTACGCGAAGCAGAAGTAATCTTAAAATATTTCGTCGCGATCTGTGTAAAATCACTAAAATCGAATATCTTTCTTTATGATTACAAATCGTACAAAATTATAACCAAAATAGCAGATTTTAAGCAATTAAACTTATCTTCAATCCCAATTACTTTCTTCCCTTAGATCAAATCCATTCTAGCTACACTACCGAGTCACAAACTCCACTTTTTATCAAAATATTCCTAGAGCAATTTTATACATCACTGCTTATGACGTTTATACCCACAGTTGTAAGAATTTATATAAGTATACAGTTGGGTTGGTGTCCATTAGCTGACCGTATTGCATTTAAAATGACAGGAGACGACGGTTTTCGCATTTACTGGCCACTACTTATGTCAAGGACTTCGCAAAGTACTGCCACAAAAACAACGGCAAAATTCGTAAGTTTCTTAAATTACAAACCAAGCTCATTCTTACTAAAGCATGTAATAAATTGTTGGAGATACAATGGACAATAATCTAATATACATTAGAAAAAGACGTGGGAATCGAATCTGGAACTGACTGACACTGCCGACCGCCCACAAAGTCAACCATTTTTTCAAACTTAGTATTTTTCCTATACACCGTTAAGTTACGAAACCAAATATTTTCCAAGTTGAAAGGAATTATATTTCTAATTCCATAGAAGATAATAAATAACGGAAGTGTGACAAAATGGAATCCGTTTTGAAATTAAAAGAAAAGAGAATAGCCGGTGGAAAGGAAATAGGGTGCGACGAAGCATAAAGCCTTCGTGGAATAAAAGATATAAATTAACGACTGACCTACGGATGTTTGTTGCGTAATTTTAACTATTGAGAATTGTTTTTAAAAGTTGCGTAATCTGTTAGACGTTTTTATATTCAGATAACTTTCGATACTAGGAATACTTTTAATTTTTTTGTCATTGTATGGACTGTTTTACAAAGGCATAGTCTTTATTTATCGAATTAAGTTATCTAAAGTTACGAAAAATGCCTGTATGCCCCTTTTTACCCCAGTTTCTGTTTAAAATTTCGTACCTATCGTTAGTTGTGATTCTTTCTTAATTTAGACCAAGTTGGGCCAACCCACTAGTAAAATAATAAAAAAGATATAGGCCATATCTTTAGAGATTTCATATCTAACAGTGCAAGATTAGTAATACACATTCTAACTATTCACATCGTTAAAAAATATGTCCAAAAATAACATTTCAGAGTGTACGTGTTTCATAAAAACTTTTCCCCGCGAATGCAATAAAACCGATACTTCATATTGGACGTTTGAAAACTCTCGCATCGATAAATAGTCGGCCATTTGTTTCGCAATGTTCTAACAG
Organism: Anticarsia gemmatalis; assembly: GCF_050436995.1. NCBI lineage: Eukaryota > Metazoa > Arthropoda > Insecta > Lepidoptera > Erebidae > Anticarsia > Anticarsia gemmatalis. The sequence goes on from NC_134752.1 coordinate 3,092,320, forward strand.
CTCGTTTTAATCGAGTTTTAATATCAAAGGAAAGCAATACGTGGCTTTTTTATCGTATTTGTTCCGTGTTTGTTGTTTGTATGTTATTAAATATGCACCATGATATTAGCGTTTTAATTAAAGACATAAAGGAAGGATGAATATTTTCAAATTCTCTTTTACGAATTATAGTTTGTGTGTGTAATTATATATTTGTGTGACTGAATATAGCAAAAAGTCGCTACAGGACGCATAGAAAATGCGAGTGATAGAGTGGAAGGATGTTGTCTTAATTATATCTGAATCCAGGGTCTTATAGCTGACTATCACTCTCACTGAGTTTAAAAAAAATATATTTTTAGATTCATTGTTGAGCTTGAGTGGAAAAATAATTATTGTCTTGACCGAAACTTGCTATATAAGTAGGTACATAAGCAAGCAAAGGAAGAAAACGCATGTTGCTGATTACATGAATTTCATTTTATCACCCTTAATATTATTTTTAAGTATCAAGCTTTTTGTAAACTAAAGAGCCTTAACTTAAGAATGCTAATAAATTCAAAATCCTGTTTACATAACATCCATGTTGAAAAGTTCACGACCTTTAACCGTTTTTGTGATAACATTGTAAAAGAAAAGGCCGTCAGTTGATTAAAACAGCGCTCAACTTAAATTATCTTTGTAACAAAATTAATCTTAGGTTCACCAACAATGTTTACTTATAATTACTTGAGGAAATTTACAAGTGTTTTGTTAAATACTTTCATGAAGTATATAAAATATTGGTAGTTCTAACGGGCGAAAATTTCGATAAGGGATTTTCGTTATTGATCAATTTTCTATCGTTGCGTTGTCTAATAAATGTCCATGATACTGTTTACGCTAATTAATTATCTTATGTGTAAGTCCAATTTATGAAATATATATTTTTTTATCTAGCCTATTTCTGTGTCCCATTGCTGAGCAAAGGCCTCTCCTCTCCTTGACTTCAAGTCCCCTCGGTCAATTGCTGCTTCCGTCCTACCTTCCAGGAACGCGTCCATGTCGAAAATAGGATATATGTTTTATTAAAATTCGTTCAGTAATTTTTGCGTAAAAGAATAACAAACCTAGGTACTTACTCACTAACACATACGTACGTACAAATAGCCATCTTAAAAAACTTTCGCATTTATTATTTTCTCTGCCTACGACTTCCTGCACGTGGAAGATTTCTCTGTATGTCAGGAATACTCTTGTTATTGTTTTCGTAGGTAACTATGACATGAAAATAAAACCCCTTAAAAAGTTTATTCATTTTCTTATAAAAAGTGAGTGAATAATTAATTCATACATCACATAGTAGTACTAGGTACAATCATCATCACCGGAACTTTTCTCTACCATAGCAGGGCAGTAGTATAAGCTGGTAATTTATATACAGCTCGCAATAGAATAAATTAATCTGCAGTAGCAAAAAAGTAATTTTCCCCGTGTTTGGAGTTCTTTCAGGTTTTCTCTCAAAGAGTTTGCTAGAATTAATCTAAAATCAAGCAAGAATATTTGTTCACCATTAGTGAACGAAACTATTAAGTATTAAGCTCAGTTTTTCACTCTTCATAGAGAATATTAAGCAGACTGTTAATTAAAAATAGTTTTATCGTGGCCGGCAGCCGCGGCGCCGGGCCCGAGGCACGCTCGGAAGCTAAACTTATAAATAAAAATGTGGAGCTTTTGAACTTGTACGATATTAATATTTTCGATGTGCCTGTACTTGGATCTTGAAACTGATTTTTTAAATAGGTGTCTTGTGATCAGTATAAGTATTATAGATACCTTAACTTTTGTCAGTGACACCTGCGCCGAAACGTCAAGTTTTCAAAGGATAAGAATTTACTTATAATAGATATTGGATACTCACTGTCTTACGGGAAAGTTTCGATTATTTATTCAGCGTTTTGTCACGTTTAGTAAATTTTGAAACTATACAGGAATAAAAGAGACTTAATAAGGTATACGGTGATTGCTATAAATTATTTTTGCTACTATATTTTAAATAAATAAATAATGCTTTATACTACAGACTAAGTTTAATTGACAAATAAACTAGCGAGAGATGTTTAACAAAGGCAATAGAAACTTTCTGTATATTTCCTTTTTACTGCATGTTCATGAGTAAATTCATATTACGCTAGCTTTCTGAGAATTAAACGCATTCCATAAAAGCAATTAAAAGCAAGGCAGAAAATGCAACATGAATACTAGTTATTAATGCATTTCAATTATGTTTTTCTATTGTTTTATAACTGCGAGATTGCTATCAAGCTCTATTAATTGGGTCTGCGAATCAAAGGTAATTTAGTATGAGAAAGAAACTATTTATCGTTACTCATTTTACTTCCATGATTAGCCTGAGTATTTGTAATGAGTCTGGACGTTAATTAGAAAGATATGTGCGCTAGCTGTTGCATACTATTTCCACCGCGTGGAATGATTCCTGGGATAAAAAGTATCCCATGTGTTTTTCCAGATTTTTAACTACTTGTGTGTTAAATTTCATCAAAATCTAGAAAAAGAATTTACATAGATCTATCCTTACAAACTGTTTCATTTATAATATTAGTACAGTAGAATTGTAGAGTAAATAAGTTTGTTCATCAGTTATCTGGCTAGCAGTCCAAGCTCTACCTAATTTGCAATCAGATGAACGTGTGTGAGTTGTCCAAATACATTTATTCCTATAGTTACTAATGTTCAAACTGTCGAGGGCAACATCGCTAATGGCAGTATTCGTCACTAATTGAAAATGCATGTATTAATCTGAGCAGATTAAAAATGCACGAGCGACCACTCAGCGCGGTGCAACCATTATATTGTGAAAGCCTACCAACGAATACTTTATATGATTTTATTATTGTTTTGAAAACTTTTAGTGATGTCGGTAGACAAATATTTTTTCAATGTTATAAAGAAAAAAATAGATAATAGCTTGCTGTAAGGCCTTTGAAAAGTGGATTTTGGTGCTCAATTTACGTCATCAGCGGTTAATCGTTTTTGAGGTATTGTTGATTGTTCTATATTACAATAATAATACACTGTTCTTAATAAAAGAAAAAAAAAAAGTTAATACGGAAATAAATTATTAGAGTGCCCGCCAATACGGAGTTATCAAAAGTATTTTATTAGTCTTTCCTAATATAGAAAATCTTTGTGTTATACTAACATAAATAAAGATAAAAACATGAATTACAAACACTTTAAATTCCATCCCAAAATCTTTACAGATAATAGACGATTGCATCAATTTACCCATTTATCATGAAATTACATGGCAACATACAAATTCTAAGCAATTCTATTTACATTAAGATAAAAGGCCCTTAAAAATGAAATATATTTTGATGATAGCTGTTTTACTGTCAGCTTAACTGCGTTATCTACTTTATAACCGGGATAATGGCTACGTACATGTAGAATTATGTGCTACGAGGGTCGTAGACTGCTACGAAACAGCTACGGTGCTACGCGTAGTAATTAAGCTATGTTTTATTAAGAGAGTAATCTTCAGATAGTATTTTTTTGTACATTGTCATTAAGATATTGTTAATATAATAGATTCGATGAACTATTTGTTACGCTTACGTTTTCTCAGGCTTTCATCTTAATCGATCCGTTTCGTAGTTATCTATCAAAAAATCTTACATGATTGTAAGCTGTAAAAACGAAACGTACAAACAGCGTCTTTCATATTTATGATTATAGATTATAAATAAGATTTTAAATTTAAACAGGTATAAATAAATACAAATTCTCCAATCAAGTCGGACGTCATATTTATGAACTCACCTGCGACGGGTTCCAGCAGACCCTCAGGGTCGGAAGCCTCGTCAGCGGCGGCGATGACCAGCGCGGTCGCCAGCGTCACCCACCACGCACCACTCATTTTACCTGCAGCAAATAACATAACACTGTTATGAATTATATTACAAAGATATGGTTACACAACAGTTTTCAAAACATTTTTACATAAGTTAAACAAAATTGCTATTTTAGTAAAGTAAATAGTAAGAACAAAACAATTGTTTATATCTTTGACCCACCAGACCGATTTTCGATGAATCGAAAGTATTTTGATCAATAAAGCGAAAATCTACAAACTACAGAAATTAGTTACAAGTAGGCGAGAAATCATTCAGCGCTGTGAATGGAACAGCAGACCGAAAAAAGAGCGTTATACAGGTGACGCAGTTTAATTATTTATTATGGATCTCCTACAAGAAATACACTTAAATATAAGAGTCTATTTAAAGGCTACGTTTCCAAGGATGTATGTCTACGACAGTACCCTCGCCCACTATTACTTGAAACTAACACTATTAATGGCGAAACGCGAGAGTATTCCATACACCTATGCTTACACCTTCAGGTATAACAGGCTTGATGTTATTTATGTGTCCAAAAATCACTCAACACAAAACATTACATTAAACGTTTAAACCGTAGCGAAAATAGCAGTTCAATTTCACCACAGCTCTATACAATAGTTTCGTATTTCGGTAAACTGTTTCGTACAACTTAATCTAGCAATAGTACAAAAATGAAGTAATAAACGTGAGTGGGCGAGGTAATAACACGCCGGTCTCGTAATACAGCCGCAGTTGAGAAAGTTACTCGCTTCTGAAACTGATTGTTTTCAATACGCGTATACTTTTGTATATAACGTAGCAATGCAATGTAATGGAGAAAGGTAGTTTTAAGTGGTTTAAAGTTTATTATTGGTTGTGACGATTGCGATATTTTTATTCAGGTTCGTATTAATACGAACCTAAGTAATGTGTGTGATGTGTTGGTAAAGGTTGACGATAGGTTGTTATGTATCTTAATTTTGTGATGGCATTGAACCCTACTTAAATCCTAATGACTTTAAAACTATTAAGGTATACGTTATTTGTCTTACTTTTTTGCGCGACATTATTTACGGTTTTTTTCTTTAAAACCAAATAAAAGTATATACGTAGGTATGACTGCCTCTGTGGCGCAGTGGTTTAGGTCGCCACGCCGATACCACTGCAACGGGAGGTCGTGGGTTCGATTCCCACACGGGACAATTATTTGTGCGATCCACAAATAATTGTTTTGGGTCTGGTTGTGCTTTGTGTCCGTTGTTTGTATGTTTGTAAAAGTCCCCGCGACACAAGAGCAATTCTTAGTGCGGGAGTTGTCTTTTTAAAAAAAAAAAAAAAAAGGTCATACTAAATTTTCACAATGTACTTTACATGAAGGTAAACTTTCGTATGTGACTTATACATGAATTGTAATTACTAATGACATCCGAATATCATAGAACCATTTATAATTATAACACTACATACAATAACAAAATCTACCGAACAAACTCACTAGTATCCACATTTCCAAAGCCTTCTATAAAATAAGTAGCTTATCAAAAATAGTTGTGAGAGAAATTCCTCCTTGACTTAAACACTGCAACTTCAGAGCCTTAAAGTAAAAGTATCGAGCGATAGTGACAACTTGATGTCTTAACTTTATTAACTCCGGTTATTGTTCTACTTGAACTTTGCGTTAAGTCATTGATTTTATGCGCTTGTGTTCGTGTTTGTTGTAGTTTGTAACTACCTTAATGTTTTGGTAAGAGAGAAGAATGTTCACGATGTAAAATTTTGTTCGATGTGATTTCGTATATTTTTTTCTCAATATCATGTCTCTTTTGCTCTAAAAATGGAGCGTATGGAGTGTATAGTTAAGGAACTAGCTGTAGTTATTATCAAATTATTAGTTCTTTATTAATATTAATGGTATGGTGTGATAATAGATGTATATTTTAGAAACTAGTTGCAGTCATCGTCAATAACAATTGTTAAGTATCCCAATTTATATCCGCAGATTTATACTCAACTGTACAATCTAGTAGCATGATATTTTGATCTCACAAACTTTTGTATTTTGTACTATAATAAACGTTTTTCATTTCATTTTCCATTAAAACACCCCGCCAAACATACATCGAATCTCAAAGTACTTGTATGTTCTTCGCATCATATTAATTATCATCAAATTTCTCCTCACACATTCTCACTCGCTTCATATCTTCACATAACTGTTTTACCTGTAGTCTAGTTTGTGTGGCATTGTGTCAGGAGGACTGAGCTCAAAGGGAGGTCACCCTTTGTGACAAGATGACGCTTTTATCCGCCCTCGTGACTCCACACAAAAATATTCCGATGTTAACACGTTAATTTCTTTACGGAGTCTTTTGAAATACTTGTTTTTGAGACACGATTGTGTTCTCATTGAACTTGTTTTCAACAACAGCTTTGTTCACATGGACATGTCTTACTAATAATAAAGAACCTGTATCTAGAATAAACAGTTCCCGTTTTGGCAACTTCTTTATGAGTTCTGCAGTTTTATCGTGAATGCATAGCGTAAATATAGAGGACATTATTATCGTTTTTTACCGGCAAGGAAGAAAGATGTAGTGATAATTTCCAGTTCATAAATTTTCTTAAACCATTTTTTGTTTATCCTAAAAATACCTACTCTCTAAAGTTTTGTTTTTCCATCGTAAGGCCACAATATACTACACTAGCCACTATTATTTTATCTTTGCACACTAATATTAAGCAGATGAAAAGCTTTTCATTTACTCTGAATCTGTTCGTAAATGAAGCCTGTGTTAAAACTAATGTATTATTTTACCTCAAAACTCTATATTACAACTTCATTAAAACCTAGTCAAAGCTTTGAATCCATAATTAAATTAACACTTCATTATGATACAAACATAACATCACGCCTATTATACCCGAAGGTTTAAGCAGAGACGAATGAAGTACACATACGTTTCGCCGTAAACAATGTTAGTGTTCATTACTTTCTTTTTTTAAAGACATCTGCCGCATTAAGAATTGCTCTTGTGTAGCGGGGACTTTTACAAACATACAAACAACGGACACAAAGTACAACCAGACCCGAAACAATTATTTGTGGATCGAACAAATAATTGTTTCGTGTGGGAATCGAACCCACGATCTTTCGACGCAATGGTAGCGATGTGGCGACCTAAACCACTTATATAACACACACAAATACTACCTGATTATAAACTAGAGCATAATAACTATTATGTATGCTTCATATATAATGAATTTATATGCTTATGTACATACGGATAAACACTACGCTAACTAAACAATGTCCGAGCAAACACGAATTAATATTGACTTAATGGTGTAAACACTAATTACAGTATTACATATGATAATATAATCATATATATTATATCTACTGTACGATCATTGGCGCAGTAAATTCTTCTATCTTAATATTCAACTTTTGCGTAGCCCCTTCCTGTCGGGAAGAAATCCTAGCCCAGTAGTGAGTCATCTACGTTTTCATAATTTCGCAAAAAAATTACTTTATTTTCAAGCGGCGAGGAAGCCTTTCAAAGAACTATACTTATTTATAGTTTCTTAGTTAGGACTAGTCTTAAGTTAATATTGTCTTGAAACAAACGCAATAGCATTTACTGATTAAAGTCCATTTATGTACTGTTCCTACCTGTACCTACAAAAGTAGTGTCTGCCATTAAAATTGTAATAACAATTAAAAATATAAAATATAAATGGTGTTTCACAGTGTAGAGTAACGTGGCAAGCCAACAGTGGAGTCAGCTCAGTCAGCGAGTACATCGCGTTCACTGACTCGACCAAATTTACAACTCAACAGTTTTTCCGCCTTCATTAAATCAAGATGATTTCACCGTATCGACGAATGAAGTGAATGTAATGAGTGGGTAGAGCAGAAATCTGTAGCGGAATTGTCTACAGTCGGTACTGTCGCGTATCGAGAGTTTGACGTTTAAATTGTACTGCCAAAATTGTTCTTACAGAGCCCGCTAGGGGCGCTGTTTTTATAAAGATGTTTTGAAATAAACCTAACGCAAAAACTTTCATTAACTTGTCACAATAGGCTTGAGGACACTGATTCAATTTGCCTACTGGCCTAACAAGTACCTAAAAGCTATCAATATGCTTTGAATTTCAACAAAAAATATAAAATTAAACCCCTAGCTTTTGTGGTAATTGCAAATATCTAGTAACAAGTTGTTAAACGAAATAAAAAAGGTAAATCCTTATTGCTGTCCCACTGCTGGGCAACGTTCTCCTCTCCCTTATCCTAAGACTTAAGGCCTTGACCAAATATGATAAATAAATTGCAGAAATTACCGTAAACGAAAGAATGTAACGAATTTCATAGCTACAACGAAAGTAAGACTCATGATCGTCTTATACGATTGATTGGATCGTTGGAACGTTTCAAGTACGTACACTTTCACGGTTACTCGAGTTGAGGAAGTGTTAGCTAATAAAATATGCTCACTGGTTCCTTGATTTATTGACGGCTGAATGTCGAGAGGAAACGCTGACGGCACAGAAAGTAACTTTAATTGGAAATATCTGATAATTAAGATGGTTTGAGATGAAAACGAGAGCATGATTTAATGGATAATAACCTAATTGGATTTTATTTATGTTAGCTTTTAAGAATATTGAATAAACATCTACACCATATATAATGAAAATGAAAGTTAACTAACTTAATATTGCAACTGATTATAGAAGAGTGCATTTCCTTGTACAAGATTCTTCAATTAAGAATTGAACCAACGGCAGAACGACAGAACTCTAAAGCAATGGTAGGGGGCTAGGAGCACGATGGAAACACATCCGCCATATTTAATAATCCATAACAGAAAGCGGCTGAGTAAAAGTGAGTTTATAAATATGTATTCAACGAGGTGAACTCGCTCGCTAATCGCAAGCGAAGCGTTGTCGCTACAACATTTAGGGAGCACTTCAAGCTAAGTACAGTCTTTTCTCCCCCCAGGCGTTTCCATTAAAATTGCAAGAGCTTTGCCTACTAAAGGACTCGCTGTAAAGAGCTCAGGAACTGGGTGACTTACTGCAAAGAAATCCTTGCTTTTTGCTTTCCCTCGTCTAAATTTTTTTTGTTCTTGTCTTGTAATGCATCACTTTTTACCGCCACCTGAGAGTCCGTGGCGTAATTGCTCATAAAAATTGTAAAAGCCACGTCCCCAAGGTGTATTGTGATAAAGTGTGTTCCCGCACTCAGTCTCCCGCAAGGGTCTACGCTGGGACCGCTTCACATGATCCGAATTTTTAGCAGTTTGTTTTTGACGTACATTTTTGATGAAGTTGTTTCAACTCTTTAGTAAAGATAATACATTGATAAAGCCTCAGTAGAATATAGTATAGAAGGTGTAAGGAAGTAGTCATGGGTTTCCTGCCATCGTTTTGTGTATGGGTTTCCTGCCATCGTGTTGCGTGACCCGTACTTGCTTGTTCCGGGTTTGGGCGTTGGCTTCTCGTATATGTTTTGGTAAATGCCAAGTAAGAACGTTATAATATTGTTGTGTAAGAAGTTATCTTTTGTAACAATTGACTTATAAAACGTAAATTGGCTGATAGGAATGTCAACAAACTAGTTCGAAAAAATAAAAAAACTGTTGGCAATTAATTTCAAAAATGTCATGTGACAACTATCTCAATGTAAATCACCGATAGACCAGCAAACGACGTTACTTAAAATCCATTGTACCACTCGCTGTTATTATTTCAAGATAACCCACTGGTTTCTTCAAAAATGAAAATAACGAATCTACGAAAAGAATTCAGAAAAATCTTTCCCGCGTTAAATCAAAGTGGAAACTAATAACTTCTAACATTCCGACTATTACTAAAGAACTTCAATAGTTTTGTAGAACAATTGGGTAAAGTTCCACCTTTGAGGCGAGTTCTTTAAGTATTTTTAAAATAAAGTTCTTAGTGCTCAAGTACTTTTTCTTGTGGAGAGAACAAGCGTGTTTCAAAGGCTATGTTCGAATGGTTAAGCAATTGTCGGAGCTTTGATGTGGTTAGACGGAGGCCGGAGTACGTCACGTGTGAAGCTTCTTGATTACTTGGTGGATTTCAACGCCGTGCTTCCTTAGTTGTGTATGTCTGTATGTGTTTTCTGTAGAAGCAAGTAATTACATAAAATTTACCAACCCCTATGTGTAGAAAGCGTGTAGACGCATTTAATGTTTGTGTAATTGCATCAGTAATAGCATTTGTTTTGCAAATTATACATATTTGTCGGTTAGCTAAATGAGTAGTTTAACGCTATTTTGCCGGAAAAATATCGTGCTATGCACGCTGTAAGACATAAGTACACGTAATCTGTGTATTTGCTTCCGTAACTTTCGTTATACACCGAATTCTTGTGGTAGAGTCTTTTCAAATCATTCCAAGACCACCAAAAAAAAACCAGTGAACTATTTTTATGCCAAGTAATATTCCTCTCTTTGAGTTCTATCAGATTTCATATAAAAAATAATTTAGCAAAACTAAAATACGGTAATAATCGACATTTATAATGATAATGAAAACGATCGCAATCCGCCATGACAGTGTACGCCCATCATCGTGGCTAAACACTATTAAGCACTGTGCTAACGTGGCCCGCGTTAATAATTAGCGATTTGGCTGAACCTCACTCATTTAGGCTAATGCCGGTTATACAGCACTGGTTTGTAGTTATATTGCTTACTGACACTAATAAACTAAGTACTGTGATAATATCAAAAAAGTTGAGTGATTTAAAGCTGACGACAGGTTGTGAAATACTTAGGAATATTATGTATTCATAACCTTTAAACTCTCGCGTTGCATGTTTAATGTATAATAGAATACGGGATTTACGTGAACACGCATTTTACCTTTAAATGCCTAGAGTTTCGGCGCATTGCACTCGCCGTGGTCGCAGACTGACTGCCTTGCTTGCATACCTGATAGAGCTTGCGATTACGGCGAGTACAATCTGTGTTGAAACGTTAGGCATTTTAAGGTAAAATACGTGGCCTATCATCACTATTTTAGGCTTTGAGTTATAACAAGTTCTTTCTTGATTTGTAATAACTACCTACGTATATTTACTATATAATATGCAGCATATGGAGATGTGAATCTAACATAGTTTGACAAAATATATCAGAATAGCAAGTGGAGGCAGACATACGGCTAGTTGTAAAGTTAAATACAATTAAGCCATATAAAATTTTCTAACATAGAAATGTAAATGACCTTACAATTAGATTGTATGTTGTTGACTAATATTATAACAGGGGTCTTGATTCAAGCAATTTTACGACTTAGAGGGCAGCAACTATTTTTCCGTGCTCAGATTAATATTCCAGACAAGAACCATAAAATCTCTCATCCCCTATTGCACGAAACTGCAATACAGAGAGGATATAAATGGTTCAACATCTAAGAGAATGGTTTCTTTTGATTGGAGGGGGCGTAACGAGGGGCAAATATAAATAGTCCGGTATCTAATACTAATGAATAACTATTGATGAAGGAATTTATATTGGTATAAAATGAAGTAGTTAATACTGCAATGCTTTGAACCAGAAATCTTAAGTACGCCTATGTTTATGTAAATTCATATATTCTATGATATCATCTATACTTATATTATAAAGCTGAAGAGTTTGTTTGTATGATTGTTTGTTTGTTTGTTTGTTTGTTTGAACGCGTTAATTTCAAGAACTACTGGTCCGATTTGTAAAATTCTTTCAGTGTTAGATAGCCCATTTATCGAGGAAGGCTATAGGCTATATATCATCACGCTACGACCAATAGGAGCAGAGTGCGAGTAAAAACTGTTACAAAAACGGGGAAAATTTTGACCCATCCTCTCTTATTTGACGCAAGCGAAGTTGCGCGGATCAGCTAGTATAGCTATAAAATATAGTGGTTAATAATGCAATGCTTAGAATCGAGAATCATAAGTCAGTCTGTGTTTGTATAAATTCCTATATTCTATGATACATGTAATATATAAGAAATCAGCAACACTAAAGTTTGAAAGTTACGAAACCCCTTAGGTTTGGGTCAATGAACTCCTAAAACATTACCTTCAAGATATACAACACCCAGATTAACGTGACCGTATTTAGCTTACAGAAAACCTTATAAATACAGATGAAACAGTATTTTGCCACCATTTTCTAACCCGAAAGTACATTTATTGTTACTATTATTATTATTTATGGCGCAAATTGTTATCCAAGCGGGCCCGGGAGGCAATTATTAACTGTTTGACATGGGTCCGACGGGCACTGTGTACCGGCCTAATGCGCTGCGATTCACAATATATCGTTCGTTCGTAATCGTAATGACTTTCCACTTTGTTTTTGTTAGTTCTCTTTGATATGTTGCATATTGATATTTTGGAATATTGCGTCCGTATGTTTTGAAATAAAAACAAAATGTTCCATGCGTTCATTGTTTTGTTTTATTATTGTAACAATTGTGTGTTTTCATTGCAGAGGATTGCTGTATAGATTTTTATACGCTATCCTTTCTCGTTGTAACGAATTTCTGAAACTTGAAGTTACTTGTAAAAATACTCCAATGTATTTCAAATGTGTCTCTAGGGTTGCTGATGAGTTAGCTACAAGAGTCAGGTGACAGAAATTTACATTTTTATGTATAATTATATATTTTAGTTTAAGCAGTGTACTACTCAGTAATCCTCATCAAAATTCCATTAATGTATAGATAAAAACAGAATTTTCATTTTGGGAGATATAAAAAATTTCGCAGCAACGTGCAACGCATTTCCAACTTAAATAGTCCATTTCTAAGACTAAAATTACCCTAACAAGAGCCAAAAAAGATATAGTAAAGCTCATATTCGTGGAGGTTGAGTGTGTGACGTCACAAGCCCTCAAGTCCAGCTGGCTCATTTAGCGCGCGACACTGTGCCAATTTTTACAAGAGCGACCTATTTGGCGGACTACCCTCATTTTCGCTTCTTACCTCCTATGTTGTCATGTGAGACAGTTGTCATAACAATGTTGTTTGTGATTGAGAAATATTGTTGTGGATTGTTTGGGTGTGGTGTGAGTTACTGTTGTTATGGTGTTGTGTCCCAACGTTGGATTACCCCAGGTAAGGTAACTTGATATTATTTATGTTACATACATACGTAGATTATATCGCGATTGTTATAACGGAAGCTTTAAGAAGAGGTGTCCGAAATTAACGCATGTTTGCGCCATTTGCAATGTTAGTCCCATATAATATGATGATTTTTTTAATAGCCTATACTGTCCCACAGCTGGGCAAAGATCTCCCTCATTTGTCCCAACTCCTTAAATATTAAAGACTTCATAATGACTATGGCACTTTAAGACAATAAAAAAACAATTAATACATATTGCCGTATACGAATATGGGACTTAAAAAGTCAGTATCTAAGTTATTGATCAACTACAAGAGTGATGTATGTATAATGAAACTAGTGTATGATAATATGTATTATTAAGTGTTCTATATTATGACTCATAAGGTAAGCTAAAGTAGGATGCATGCGTAGGACGTTTGCGTGACTCTGCACTCTGAAATATACATACGACACGTGCTACTTAGGAACAAGATAGTTACTTTACTGTCTTAGTAATGGTGGACATTGACGTAGAAGTTTCCATTAAGTAGATTAATTTGTATTATAAGAAATAGAACCTCAAAAATAACTAGTCTATGATGTATGAATAAGGTCAAAAGGTCACTGCTACGTATTTTATAAGATTATTGTTTAATGAATAGATCAATTTATTGTCATTTATAGACCAGTTATTAGGAAAAAGGAGAAAATATATCTTATAAACTAAATAGTCATAGCAACTGTTACTTACTTCGAATAAAGTGCGATCTCTGCTAATGATTTCCAGTAATTCTTTTTACGGACGCCCGTGTCTATTCTTAGAATGAAATATTGTATTGGAATTTCACAAGTATAAAAAACGTAGAGTAACCTAGTCGGAATTAAACGCTATTGATCTCTTTTACAAACAAAGTAACTACTTCTATCGCTACATATTATTTATACGAAGGTTTCAATCACATCGAAGCATAATCTTCATATTTACAGATCAACGCTCCATTTCCACACATTCCTCATCTATCTATAACATCACAGTCGTAATTACAACCTCGAACACTCGAACATAACTAAACCCGTAAGCAGAGAGACTCTCCCGATAATAATTTGGCACGATATCAAGCTTTCGAACAAGTTTAATTAAACAAGCATTAGTGAGTTCCTGTGAATCGCAGATAACCGACTGTTTTGTACTAGCCCTTGTCGAAAATATGGAATTTAATCCACTTTATGATGATTTATGAAGTTCCCTGTACTACAGACATGATAAGGGTTAGTTTGGCTAACTTTATCGTTTGTTCAAGACACCTAGCCCTAAGTTAATGTAAGGAACTTTGTGTAGTAAGTTGAAAAACTATTGAACGATAAGGGTTCCATATTCAGCTCACTTTGACTATATTCAAAGATCTCTTGGATTTTTCATTTTGTTTGTGTGAATTTTTGTTTAAATATGAACTAAAATAATATTGCTCTGTGTATAGTTTTATTCAGCTAGAAAAATGCAAAAACCCGGTCTCTGCAGCGTTTTAAAAAGCGGATTTACTCTACTATTTCCCCTTCTGAATTTTCATTAGAACATTTTGCATAAGCGTCACTAAGCTTACATTTCGCAAGTATGCAAAATAGTAGCGCAAACAATAAACACGTGCATTCAAGTTAAGTGCAAATGTCACAGGTGCAGAGCGCAAACGTTTCACCTACAGACGCCATTTTGTTGCGAAATATTCCGAATATTTTTATTGCTCTGGCAACATTAAATAATTCAACTCGTGAATCCTGATATTAAATTCCGAATCATGTTATTATTGGAATGATATACTGAAATACTTTTTGAATTTACATTCGAAAAATGTATGAGGTAAATGCAACGTTTTTTAATAAAATTCGTAATGAACTCGGAATATTATTTACTTATTCAGTGTTTTATCAAGTAAATAAATACCTGCAAGCATTGTTGTTTTAATTAAAGTTGTAAAATTTCGTTGCACATATTTCTCTTGGATTCTGTAATAAATTTTTACCGTGTTTTTTATAACCTTCCAGATAAAAAAATAATTTTACGGATACTGTCAACTAATTAGTTAAACTGTCAAGTAATTAAATTGTGAAACAAAACGCTATCAACTAGTCTGTGAAAAAAGTTCGCAATAAATAAATAGCAATCTAAACCATCCTCCTTCAGCTTTCTTGTATAATTGAATCGTTCAAAAACTCTAGAGCTTTGTGTTGTGTGTGACAGTCTCCATTGTCTCTGGTAATGTTTGCTTTTAATTAAAACCTCTTGTTTTGTCCGTGGTCCTCTCGGGGGAGTCCGTAATTAATGAAAGTTCGGATTACGTAAGGACACTTGCGTTATAATAACTTATTGTTTGTTCAGGCCTATTTATGTTGCTGATTGCTGAATATATTTTGTTAAGTAAAGCTTTAGTTTTGAGTTTGGGCAGGTTTCGTAGTTATAGGTTGTTAATTTAATATGGCAAAACATTATTACAGTTTCGTTGAATCATGCTGATGGAGCGCTAATCGATTTTAATATTTGAAGAGTTCATGTTTGATATTGAGTCAATAACGATTAGATAGAGATAAAATTTTACTTCTAAAATTACTAATCTTACGAATATTCGTCTATTCCGAAAAAATAGCAATTTTAACAGACATTTTTTTCCTCATTTTAAATTGTCGCCTGCTTCAACAAATCGTTCGTTAATTGTCCAATCATAATGTCCATTTACACACAAAGCTTACAAAATTGTCTGTATTCTTACGTAAATGTCCGTATTTAAAAGCCGTTGGTTAAAAAGAAAGGTTGGTGTTTTTAATTAAAAGCCAGTGATTAAATCTAAGGACAACAGTGTGATGGATAAATGGAAGCCGGTAGGAAACAGATTACAGAACCGTGGGTGGACTTTGTTAAACGTTTGGTGCAGGATTTTTACGAAATCAAATTAAGAAAATAGATTGATTCCTGCAATTAATTGCTATGAATGAATTTATGCTTTTCTAGGTACGTTAAAAAGTGAGTTTAGCAAGAGAATCGGCAAAGGATTCGAAGACTCGACCCGACTTAAATGTTCGATATAGTAAATTGTTAAACAAGTTTTAAGTATGGTGATAAATGTGACAATTTTAAATTTTAATATAGCCTTTTGTTACTTGATGTTTTGCCTTGATTGTTGGCGGTAGTCTTATGTGTATAGGGCACGATAGTTATAAACTGTAACTGTTACTGAACTGTAACAGTCATAAGTGTCAACATTTTTCCTAAATGATTAAATTGTTGGATTTTGAAACACATGGCCTTTTCTAATTAAAATAGTAAGGTAAAGTAAAATTCTTGTATGATATCAGGATCTCATACAAGAATTTTACTCAATTGCTATCGCAACGGAAACTACCTTTTACATGAAAATATAATGAAATCCACCGTACGAAGACCCTCTTAGAGATTAAGTGCTTACATTCTTAATATTAAAGAATCTAGATTGGCTCTTGTTACGACAAAATAGCTGCGGATCTTACCTAGTACTTCAGTCCCACTAAATTAGATCTTTATAGGAACCTTTGAGTAACAAATTCATTGAGTTTCAAAATTACAATATGGGGATTGTATTAGGATTGCAATATTTTACGTTACTGAATGTCTAATATTACTTTCAGAAAAAGTTAGACTATAGAATAAATGAGATAACTGGGATGATTTAAAAAAAAATGCTATACGAAGTTACAGTTATGTGTAGCTTAGGAGACTTAGTCGAAAACTTTTTCTTAAACTAATTAGACAAAGGTTTTTGTAAAAACAATTTTATAATGACAAGATGTATACATGTGAACGACGCAAATGTAGTTTGTAAGGACTGTACCAAATGGCGTTCACAGGTCTCTGCCTACCCCTATGAGAAGATATTGTAGAAGGCTTGATTTTATGTAATTTTATCATTTTGAAACAATATGACGTAAATAGCTAAAATTACTATATTAAGATAAGCTTCTTTTATGTTCCAGGTAAGTAAAAGATAACTCCTCTCCACGTCAGCTCCACCATATCATAACGACGTATAAACTGCTAAGGGTGGCAGTAACAGTAAATCAAGCAGGACACTATCCAAGCCGATATTATTCCTATAGTCTAACAACTTAGCAGAAAGCCTTGTCTGGGAACATTCAGAATTTAGAACATCAGTAATTTTACTTATGCCCGATTTCTGAGGTACTTTTAGTATATGAGTTTACGCTATCGAATAGATAAACTACCGCTAAATGTACATCAGAAACCGGGGTTTAAGTAGCCGACTGAGTTTATTGTTTAATACAGCTACTTTATTTAGGAAATACACAGAAAGTACTAATAATAAATCTAGAAAACCTTGCATGCCGAGACTCTCTACTAAGTTGTCGGACTATAACTTCAAGCGTAAACGCCACTGAACAAATTTATACCCACCATTACAACCACTAGGTTAATAACTTCGTTAAGAATAGAATGTGTTAAAGAAATAGGGCCTACAATATTTAGGTAATTGGCCACAAGATGGACGATTCACCGGAGAAAAAACACGGCTGTGTTTACTTATTTAAGTCTCTTAGAAGTCGTTAGGACAGCCGGGTGGTATTTTACAAGAAAACGGAGAAAAATAGCAGAAGGATATTGTTGCGGATACACGTAGTGAGGTGAGGATCATTCTTTATGTATTTATTACTTCAATGTTGGTGAATAAGCCTCAATTTTGTGCTATGTAAATCTGAATAAACCGCATACATTTTCATGCGCAACATAAAATATGTACTTGCTCTTAAAAAATAAGAACGCCGATATCATCATATTTTTTTAAATACAAATGTAAGTTTTGTATTTATTGACAAAAATAAATTCATATTCAATAAGAACCAATATCAAATTTACTTTTACAAACACAAGCCAACAAAATGAACTCATATTGGAACTTCAAAATGGTTTACTCTACTATATTTTTCAAAAGAAAAATCCAATCTGATTCACGACGCCAAGATTATTCGATGTTTCTGTAACAAATCGAGTCGCATAAATCGTCCCAGATGCTCTCTATTCGTATGAAAAGGATAGTAAAAATACATGAGACGCAGGTGGAAGAAGTCTATTAAAAAAGTCAAACGAAAACTTTCCAAGTCAACTTGCTATAGTTCCAAGTCATCTCGCTGTATTTCGAAGTCGACTCGCTGTATTTCGAAGTTCGTTTGCATTGTCGCGTAATTATTTGCTGTTGAGTTTAAGTGTTTAATTTAGTTGGAACTCGAATAAGGAAATGAGTTCGTTATGAAAAGGGAAGGGAACAGTGTAATTACGAAAACTATCTTCCGTCCTTGGTTTTTCGAGTGGAATTTGCAAAATTAATTTCCGTAACGTCTGAATATTATTGGCAAATATACACGGCATATGTTTTGTGATATCACAAGAAAAGCGTATTATTTTTACCTTGGTTTAGTTTTAAGTATATAAAATGACAACGTATATACTTTATATTTCTTGTGGGAATGGAAATGAGCGCGTGTAATGCGAAGTGTAAATTATAAAGTGAAATAAATGCAATCTTAGTTTGTCTTATATTAAATTCACTAAAATTAAAACTAAAAAATCACTTTATCAACATCATTACCATTAATAAATAAACGACTATGGTTTCAAATAAAGATATTTGAAATATAAAACACACAAGGTAGACGATGCTCGACGTAAAATAAAGAGGTTGACAGGAATCGCGCGAAAAACATACCCCTTCATGCCACCGACGAAATGATCATTCATCATACCGACTACCGTGTGAGAAACGAGGTTTTATATTTGTTTTATTTATTTATTACTTTTCGTTAATGTTGAGGAAAGGTTTTTTTTATTGTAAGGTTTTTAATTTTGATTGAGGGTTTAAAAAAGGAACAACATAGCATTTTTTTAAATCTTAGGTTAATTTCCTTGTTATTTAGAATACTACCTTTAGAATCTAATGGCGTTAAGTATATTTTTTATCTGCATTTGTCCTTCCATCTTTAATAGTTTATTAAAATAAAACAACGTTTTGTTACCTAACGCCGAAAAAAGTAATTAAGTAAATTTGGTTAAAAAATAAATTCGTTAATTTCTTAGTTTTAAATTGAATATTATCTTATTCTATCTAATATATTGTGTCTAATAATAATATTAACATGATTTCACAGCATTTTATCATGTCAAGTAGTCTATTAGACTGATAAAAGCCGCCGGGGACCGGTTTAAATAGTTACATATTATAGGCCCAAATTCACACATAACTTTAAAATTAAATTATCTATGAAAGTAATAAATTATTCTAGGTATGTAATAAAATGTTGAATTTGGACGATATTTTAAGCTCTTTGTATTCTACAAAGTTAATAACTGTGTAGGTATTTAGGTACTCTCATTGTCTAGAATGATCAAGGGTCCTATAAATTTTATTTGAAACAAAGGTAAGTAAAATTGGATACAAAGGTCTATACGTTATGCTTTTGTGTTTTCTACAAAACTTTTTACTCCGAGAGAAAATTTCTTACAAAATGTTTCATATAATTTATTTCACGAAACATATTCCAATCAAATTTAAAAACAAGATTTTCTATTTCCCGACTTCAGAAAGCAGCAGGTTTTACGTTCGAATGCTATTTTTTTTAATCACAATTAAATATGTACAGATTTTTTTTGCGCGTTCGGACCTGCTTGTGTGTCATGTATTAGTCACTATAAAGCTTGTATTAGTTTATCAATACTTTATGTTTTCAGTTGGATTCATTTTATGTATTTGTTATTCTTACACAATAATGTGTATTTACAATACAAATGTGAGCACGTACTGCAAATATATAAAGTGTGCACTTACGTCGGACTTTAGATTAGCATATTCCATTTGCGCAGCCACACAATATACAGCCCTTGTTCCCGACTGCTCTAAGAAACCACACGCTTGAACTAAATCGTAAGCCGTACATCTTCTAGACAATAAATAATTGTATTAAAAACAAGAAACTAACTACATATAATACTACTTAAAGGTTTGTTGATAATATTTTTTTTGATATATGTAGGTAGATCTATAAACTGCGGTAACTTTGTATGATTTCTAAATAAAGGGTTTTAATGTTTCAACGATATGGGAGTGGAAAAAATAAAAGTATTTATTTGGAATAGATTATTCATCCAGGATTTATGTGTCATAGTCATAGTCTGTTAAAAAAACGCGAACCTTGATTTATTAAAAAAAAATAGTCATCTAATAACAAAAGGTGAAACAGTGAAATATTCGGAAATCAGACTTAACCACACACTTACTCTTGTTTAGTGTGTCAGTCGGTTACTCGCGTTTTCAAAATGGTTGCATGCATTAACACTTTCGTTCCCAAACATAATAAATTCGCACGAATCACGAAATCCCTTATAACAACATTAAATCAAATCAATTTCACTCTATGAATACAAAGCAGACAAAAACGTCGCGTGTTTGAATATAACACAACGACATACTTATAACCTTTGTCATCTATAATGGAGATAATTGAACGACTCATTTAATAAAATAATTATAATAGCTTTACACAACGATCTCTCAAAACTCATTAATAAATAACCGTTCAGCACATCTATACTAATATTATAAAGCTGAAGAGTTTGTTTGTTTGTTTGTTTGAACGCGCTAATCTCAGAAACTACTGGTCCGATTTGAAAAATTCTTTCAGTGTTAGATAGCCCATTTATCGAGGAAGGTAGTAATTAAGTAAGGTAGGCTATATACAGGGTGTAAACGACAGCCTACCGAAAACGAAAAAAAATGACTTTAGACACGATTCTGGTGCTTATGGCGTTGAAAATTTTCATCGGTTTTTTCTTGATTTTTCCGATTTTTTATGCGTTTTTTTTTATTTTTTCTGGTATTATTTCGTTAATACTACACAATGCAACATGAATATGAAAAAAAAAAACGTCATATTACTGTTTTTCACAAAAAACAGCAATGGATTAAAACAACGTATAAATTCGCTATCAGCTGTTCGGCCAACGACACCGCGCCGGCGGCGGCCGGCCGCGACGGTCGACGTCACGCCGCTTACCTACGCGCGCCACACAGACACGATTACGCACACAGCTGTCAACCTCACACTCACTAGTATGCAGCGTTACTTAGTATTTGTTCTATGTTAAAAATGAAAATTACATAATTATCCCGCTCTCCGATAAAAGGTAAATTCATAAGATTTAAAATGTGTGATATCTTATTATTACACGTACAAATACATACAGAACAACAAAAAATCCTATTGATATTCTTTAGCGCTATAAAAATCTCTAATAAACAATTTAACATGTATTGTCGCTTTGTTCCATTTGTTCTTGCAAAATTCTATTCGATATTTACACGCTCATTCATACTTCATACAAGCGCGGTGCGACTCGAAAAGTAGATGGCCGTAGTGACGCGTGACGCCGCGACCGCGCGTGGATGTTACATAGATGGGATGCGGCAAAATGGATGCTAAGTAATTCTCCGGGGATTATGAATTATGATAAGTTAGTTTCTCTGATAAGAATATTAATGGATATTGATTGTTATCATTGTTATGTACCTACATTTTTTATGGTTTAATTAAATAAACGTTTCGTGTTTATTTTATTTACTTTAAGCTGATTTTATGTTATAAATATCAAAGTTTTTTAAACTTACATCAATAATGTTTGTAATGTTATTTGGTATTTGAATAAAACTACAATGCAACCAGTAACAACTGTGACAAGTAAAAATAGTAATGCCACATCAATATTTTATTGAATCTAATCTCTCGCTGGGATCCTAACTCGTCGCTCGTCACCAAATCGGCGGCGCGCGCACGGACGGCGCGGAGGGAGCGGGTGGCGCGGGCGAGGGGCGGCGCGAGTGAGCGGAGAGGCGCCCGCGCCGGCGGCTCTCTTTGATCGATCGATAGTTCGAGCAATTCGCTCGCGGAAGACGGAAGCTCTTCACCGGTGTCGTTCGTTATGTCCTATTCGTCGTGTCGTGTGTGAACTGCTGTTTATTATTACTTGTTATTGTTCCGGTTTTGAGTTGTTAGTGTTTTTATTGTTATTATTTTTGTTGTTATTGTTTTCAAAGTGCAGTTGTGTTCGTAAATAGGAAGAAATGTTGATGTGTTATGTATGGTGAAGCACGTGGAAGTGCACGGCGTGCTCTGCACCTGTACGTCCGGATCCAAAGGTACTCAAACTCTCGCCATACACCAGGTATTTGCGTGTTGATAGACATTGATAACAATTTGTTTTAGCACTTCCTTATTATTGGTTACGTTTTGCTATTATTGTTTGATTTCACGTAAGCCAAGTAGGTACCTACCTACTTACAATTTTACTATGAGCTATTGTAACATACGGGCCTACTTACGATACCATAAACGATACATAAGATTTATTATCTAATGATAGCGTTGCATACCTACTAGTGAGCGCATGGACGTGGTGGTACGCGTATGTACCTACGACGCGTCGCGACATGTCGTCGCTCAGCGCGCCGCCGCCGCCAGAAATCTCGTAGGCATGCGCGGAGATACATCGCGTTGTTCACTATACATTGAACGCTCAAAAATGACTAACTCGGGAACCAATCATTTCCGAGAAATATCGTTGGAGTAAATTTCGCGCATACAGTGTCACAAACTTACCAGTAAAGTTTTCGGTTAGCTGTCATTTACACCCTGTATAATATCATCACGCTACGACCAGTAGGAGCAGAGTACCAGTGAAAATGTTACAAAAACGGGGGAAAATTTGACCCGTTCTCTCTTATGTGACGCAAGCGAAGTTGCGCGGGTCAGCTAGTTAGATTATATTTTCACTGGTGATTTAAAAAACCAAAAACAGCATGCATGGCTACCGGGTTATCTATTTTAACGATATAATACACTTATAGCTCGAGCTCCAGGATATGCCTTCGGTTAAATTGTAATTTATATTTTCAGCTATAAGATATCTTACACATAAATTTAACAGGAACTGTCAAATACCGATGTAACTCTCTTTAAACGTAATAATATCATCATTCATCAAGCATGATTAGAAAAAAACCAACAGCGAAATCTCATAAGTCGGGCCGTATTCCACGAGAAGCCGATCTCAATAAATAACCAAGAATGAAAAACAAACCAATATACTGGCAAAATATCAATATCACTTCACAAAATTTTAATATAGCTCACCCCACGTTACTCAGGGCTCGCAGTACATTAAAAGGGGGTAATGTATATGCCTTTTCCTGCTAAAGGAGCGCAGTTTTAAGGGTTGAATGAATGGGGACTGCGTATTATGTATTTAAATGTCGCAACGACTGTAGCTAAAAATAACTTCGTATATACGCAAGTCCTTTGTCCTTTTGGGCCTTTCGTAAAAGTCGTCTGAAAGGTTTGTCTAATTTGTGCAAGAGTTCTTCCAAAATATTTTGTTAGATACCAGTTGAAGGTATGTTTTTAGCTTTCATATAAGAAAAATGTAAATTGTTTTAAACCTAGGATATTGCGTCTAACAAATAAATTGATATTAAATAAATACTATAAAAGCCTTATTGAAAAAATTACGACGTTTTGAGTAAAAGTGCGAAATTTAAATATTTAGGTATAGGGCAAAAGAAATGACTGTTAAACCTGTTTATGAAAGAATTCGTATTCAATTGTATACCGATTTCATAAGTCTAATAAAAGCTTCATCTACTCGTTCACTGTGTCATGCTGAGTATATAATCTATTTAGAACACATATCAAGCGGCCAAAACAAAATCAAAAACCTAAAAATCGTTTCGTAATTAGCCTCAAATTCGCAAGAAACTTCACATTTCTTTCGAGACCGTCAAGAACCAGTTAAGATCGTACGCTACAAGAACTAGGACATATTCAGTGAAGCCCTATTCGAATGGCTGGAGCCGTTGGAGGTAGAGTGAAGGGTTCTCGAGCGGTGTACGGGAGGCAAAATTCATAATGAACGTCGAACGTCGATGGCACTCGATGCGCCTGCTGTGTTGGCGAAACAATGACGTTCACTCAAACGCCATATTGTGAAACATTCAAATATCGAATGCATTTCTTACTTTTTAATGTGAGGATTATATTTTTTGTTTTGTTCGATATTTAAATAGGGAATTTAATTTAAAAAATATGTAAGTTGTGTATGTGTGTTAGGATTTTCAGTTGCTTTTTTGTGTACAAGATTTTTATGCAGTAGATTCAGTAATTTTATATTAATTCACGAGTGGAAATTTATAAAAAAAGTATATTTTGTCCTGTAGTCTGATTCATTGATCATGAATCATCCGTATTTCTTTATGATTTAATAAAAAAATAATAATCTACTTAATTTTTATCTTTCCTATCCAAACATGTTTACGCGAATACGTACATTGCCACGAAATATGCTACCTATAAAGATTTCCGTAATAACCTCTCTGAATCTAAACTGTGAACAGTTTAAACTCACACATAGTTTCGGCGGCAAGCCTACAGCGGCCATCGATCTTGGCTCACCATGCACCCACACAATGTACAATGCCTTACCTTGACGGCACGTTAACCTCCCGTTGCGTTTGTCATGCTAATATGTCAAATTACTCCCACGTAACACAGGTGCTCCGTGTAAACTATGCACTAATTATAATCGTCACCTTACGAGCTTAGTAATTAATCTAGAATGTAGACAGTAATTGTTAGGTATGGATATTGTAGTTGTTTAATTAATGTACCTACATATTAGAAACAGGTCTATCTATTGTGGGAAGATTATTCTACTCCTAAAAGTACAATAAAAGTGTACTTTGATTGAAAAATATATAAAACCAATTTCACAGTTTATAAATAAGTGACAGTTAATCTATATGCTTAATAAAGTGCTAGCACATGTATGAAAACAACCGTCGAAATTTCATATAATAAGCTTTCTAGTGGAATTTCGAAGTGGTGGAACTGAGCCTAGTAATCACGCTTATATCACAAGTTATAAGCTAGGTACCTATGCATTTAATTATGTATTCTGTCTGTGAGTATACAAAAAAATCTAAACAACAAAGGTAAAAAAAAACAAAAGCTACCACAGTCGCGATGTATCATAAAAAGTTGAAAGAAAACAAAAACCGAATCATTTTTCTTTTTCATAGTCACTACTAACCTAAATCCAGCCAGTAACACAGACCATAAACAAAACAAAAGACAACAATAACACTAGGACAATAATTTCAAGAGCTCGTGTAACGTGCTCACGAAACGTCGACAAAATGTAAATGTCGTAAGAACGCCAAACATTCAAACTGTAGTTTTAACTATGTAAATAAATTGTTTATCTCTTGAACAGGCCAGTTGGAAATAATTGCTGTTGGGAACAAAAGAATGGCGGCGGAAAACCGCGGGAACTTTACACTGTGACGTTTGTTTTTTTTTTGAGGTTTGGAACACGCGAATTGTTGGTCTGTGGTTTAGTTTTTAGTACAAGTTTGGTTAAGAATTGCAACCATTGAGGTAGAGTGGTGTAAGTAAAAATGTTACTCTTTTGTCTAGAAGAGCTTTGGAAGTTATTTGTCACGAAACCTTTTCATTTCGCAATAACAATCCACATTTTGTTTTCAAAATATTTATTAATTCCCTTGTGATTGTCCTATTGCCATTAAACCTAACATAATTTCTTATG
Organism: Anticarsia gemmatalis; assembly: GCF_050436995.1. NCBI lineage: Eukaryota > Metazoa > Arthropoda > Insecta > Lepidoptera > Erebidae > Anticarsia > Anticarsia gemmatalis. Next base: position 3,118,001 of record NC_134752.1, read on the forward strand.
TTCTCGTAACCCGAAATCCTAGAATCCTAAGTGAATAACTCAGTAAGAATTATATGTCTCGACCCGAGAAGACTAGAAACCCTAGAAGCAAGAAATCACTATCCACCGAAACACACAATAAAGTACTAATATTAGGATTTCTAAAAAAACTCGATTTCTAAAGCTTTTTAAGTTATTCCAGTTTGCCTCTAAACTTACGATTTGTTAGTCAGAACATTTCTAGGTATAATGTTGTCTAGTTAAAGTGAAATTATAGTGGAATCGTGACTAATATTATTGGTTATCGTGTAACTATGGCTGGAACGTGTAAGTTTACCAAGTTTGTGGTACCACGCGGCGTTAGTTCTTGACTTTATGCCCTGACATTGAAATTAGTTTTATTTGTTTTTTTAAGACTAGTCGTATTAAGGTCATGTTGTTTCGTGTCGATTTCATATTTATTTGCCTAATGTTCATTTTAAGTGTTATTTTATGGGTTAAAGCTTTAATTTAACTTTCTTACACACCTGCCAACAGAATAACGTTTTGCACATAACACCAGTATCAGAACACGAGATTGATAATATAATTACTAATCGAAATAATTCGGAAGGGCCACCGGAATACCATTTTATTTAAATCACTTTGTTCATTTATAGATACAAGTGTATGTAACTTTAATTAGTGCCCACTTTTCAATTCTAAACATACTAAAAAGACTTGTATAGTAAGTAGGTATTTTATAAAAAAAAATCGGTATTTAATCCTTCAGTATGTTAAAGCCGTAATAGGTTATTTGGCGTCAACAGATCTAAACTGAAACTAGGCTTTCAAATTATAAGGTACTTAAAAACACTGGCCAAAATCTATCTGCATAAATACTACAGATCTGCGAAGTCTTATCAATGAAGTACGAATAATGCTAGCTATAGTAAAGTGTATTGTATGAAAGTTCTCTGGAAGCAGACAGAAGTTTGCAGGAGCTGTCTAGCGGCCCAATATTGTAGCGATACTGTCACAACTAGTTTACTTTGAACAGAGAGACCGCTAACTGCTGGCGACATGCGATTGCCTTTACTTTGAATACTACTGTGTATAGAGTTTGTGATTGTAGACGTTTTAACGGAGAAGTAAGTCTTACTGAAAGGTTGTAGGGACTCTTTTGAGGAGATTGGTAGTGTTAGATGCTTGAGTGAGAAATGTTAATAGAGAAATCGTGTCATTTACGGACGCATATTGTTAAAATTTATTTCACGTAATTACCACGTCCGTAAATTGCTTTAGAGAAGCTGAAAGGTCATGGCCCATTTAGTGTGAAAAATATACCTACGGCGTACAGAAATGAAATATGGCTGTTTGTATTCCTAAATCTTACTGATGTGTATTGCTCTCAATAACAAAAACACGAGTTAAGGCCGTGTTTAGATGGTCTAGAAATCAACCGTGTCGTTTTAAATTTCTTTGTATTATAAAATTGTACAACAATGCTGCCCTAAAGTTATTGTAAGCTTTGGGGCGAATTGCCCTCATATCAATCGTTTAACGTTCTGATATTTAAACCACCCAACACTATTAAAAAATACAAGTAGCTAGACAGTTATCTATTTCACTCTTTCACAGAGTCAGTACATGCGTGACGTAACGTTATAATAAACATTACCTAGAAAACTCGTGTAAGTTAGTGATAGTCGGTAGATGGCGTTGACAGAGCGCGCGCCCGAGCGGTAACTGCGAGCGACACGCGATCCCTTGCACGTTCTGTTTGCATTGCTCGCTACGTGATGTTGGCTTATGCAGTAATGGTTACTGATGTTTGCATATTCTAAGCTTTTATCGTTTTAAAGCTGGAATGTAACTACTATTTTCACATTTTTGTAGTGGTTTTTTAAATAGCCGCAGCGTACATTTTAAAGTTTTTTGAGCATAGGTATTATATTATTCTGCAACGGGTCTTAAATGCGATTGAAAGCTAAAGATTAGGATACCTTATTTCTTTACCCGACGTTTCGGTCAAATTGCATCGACCGTGATCACGGGCTGGCCCCCGTGTTTCAGCATGTTTTTCTTTTCAAAATGTACCAAAATAAAACTCTTTGTACGTTGTCACATTAGAAAACCGAACTGTTTAATTTGCAGATACTTACCGTAGAAAACTATTTTTGACTAAAAAACCAGCTAAGACAACACCGTATTCCCTTTTTCTCGCTATACATCGAAGAAGGTTTAAACAAACAAGTTAGAAACAAAAGCTCGTACAGTTCTCAATAGCAGAGGCTAAGCGTGATCGTCACGCGATTGTTTCCCCCATATATTTACAGAGCAAGTTGTTTGGACACCTAATGGCTACTTATGTGCAATACTTTAATTCGTGCTGTCCTCGTAATTCTTGTTATCTAGTTTGGATGGTTCTAGAAAGTTTAAAAAGGACTTTAGACGATTGAACAGAGAAATGGGGAATTAAAAAACGTATGCAGCTGTTTACCTACTTGAAATTATTTACGTAATTTTTTGCAGTTTCCCCATAACATTGCCATAAAATCTATTCCTAAAGAAAAATGTTTTGGTTTCAAAACATACACGAAATATTTTTGTTGTTGCCAAAAATAGATAAACACAAAAGAACAAAAGTTCAGAACGATACGTTAGATCACCATAATTTTTATAACTTTTTTAGAACTTAAATTTTTACGACTTATTCTATCTATTTAACTAAACAAAAATGTAAACCATCAGCCATTCTTAAATCCAAATTACTGTACCAAAAACAAAACAAACATTGCAGAAAAAAATCATCACGAAACGTTGTAAAAACCACAACCCTACTTAATTCAAACCAACAGAGATAAATTACAATGCACATTAATTTGAAACGAAACGTATAAGTTACGACTACACAGTACTCTGCCTGTTATAAAAAGAATTAAAAGGCGAAAACCCAGTTACACTCACTCTAAACGATTAGTAGGTTAAGTAACCTTTAACGAGGACATCCTTTGAATGGGTGACCGGTGTTTGAATGTCCGCATGCTTCAGAAGACACGTGTGAATTATGTGTATTGTAACAGTCGTTAATCCATGTCAAAGACCTTTGAGCTTCAACAATTTTGGCTTTAGTTTTTTTTAATAGACAACCGATACTTGCATAAATCACATTTAGCATGTCATAAGCCACATTTATTCTTCTTTTTCTAACTATAAATAAAATGACATAACAAAAAATTGGGACATTGGGAAGGATGTACGGAAGTGTAGCTATATACTATGTACCTCTCTCTTTCTTCTTGGTTATTCGAAAAATAGTGTAAGGAAGCCTGACTTCACCACCATTTGGGAGTGGTGGGGTCAGCCTTCCTTACATTCTCCCTCCACTTCAGAACCTCACATGCCTTCACGTCTCACCGCTTGACCACTACAATATATAAATAAAATAAACACCCACCGAAGATAAATTACATTCGAAACAAAAAATCACAATTTCATGTTCTTCTAAGTATAAAATTTCCCAGCAGTTTGGACGCTATCGGCACGATTTATTCCACCGAGTTACTGAACGTTGCATGAATGAAGTCAGTAAGGCGACTCCTTGCTCTATTTTTCCAGTTCTTAAACCGAATCTAGGTAAAATATTGCTGGCGGAAATAAGTATGTTTGGGAACTTAGTTGATGTACTATTTCTGAGCTATATTCGCAATGTTTGTGAAGGACAGTGCATGATTTTTGATGTCATGATTTTTCTAGCAAACTTAATGAAACAAATTTCTTAATATATAAGTTTACAGGGGAATTATTAAACATCTTTAAGTTTCAAATAGGTAATAGTATATAATGATAGTTAGTATACACTAGAATATGTAATGTTAAGGTTTAATATGTAAGTTTCGCTAGAATTATATCATGTTTACGACATAGATTTCCATGCTCGTTTATTCCTGGTTTCCAATGTAATTGTCTAGTTGAACAAATAAGATTTCCTTTCTTTTTTGTTTGCATTATCAAAGGAGTATGCGAAGCCAATAAGGTGCAGCCACTAGTGACAACTTCTAAATACTGGAACATTATTAGAAACTTTAAATTGTATTAATGTTTCATCTCTTTTCAATTTAGATATTTCTAAGCGAAATAAGCAAGAGGGCAAATAGAGAAATTGATTGATACAAATAGCAGCACTTACAGAAATAGCAAGGCTTACTAAATAACGACAATAAGCCGAGATTATCGGGAGCGATCGGCCTCATTTACCGCTCCATTTCATTATCGATTTAACCAAACAATGGAAATAAGTACGTTTCATGAAACCATTAATTTTCGTTAAAGTTACATCAACGTCACGTTTGGGAACAATATAAAGTTACGCAATGAAATCGTTCCGGAGTCGTATCTCTGTGTAATTATTGTAATTATTACAAAGGTCACGTTTTCGGAGGCTATTTGTATGAAATTATTATAGCCGTTTGTAGCCTTTTAAAATATTTGTATTATATCTGGGTTTTTTATTTTCGATAAGGTTTATGTGCCTCGTGTGGGCTCTATCTGATCAGTTTTAGGACTAGAATGGAGCCCCTGGCAGTCATAAAAAGTCCTATTTTAACTCGCTCGTTCGTCCATTACATCTGTTTTTGCTTTTACAATTCTAGTTTTATTTCCAATAGTATTATAGACCGATCAAATTACTAGATAATAGTTTTTTGCACGAACAAACTTCGATGCAAATTCCTGCGACCAGTTATTAATTGTCCGGTATCTTTATTCTGAGAATAATTTTGTAGTTTTTTTACAGATTTTTTAATAGTTGTGACAAAAACGTTCAAAGTATTCTCACCAAATCCAAGAAAATAGCGAAGTAATGATGATGAGATAAAGTATAATAATATTGAAAAATGAATAATTTTCCTTGTTTTGTCTGTACAAGGAGATATATTTCGTTTATTCCAAATGCACACTCATAATTTAATCTAACAAAAAAACATAATAATTTACAAAATACGCCTAAAATTTGTTTAATACATTTATTGAGGGCATGCAAAGTCCCCAACCCGCACTTGGCCAGCGTGGTGGACTCAAGGCCTAAACCCTCCCTCATTACGGGAGGAGACCCTTGCCCAGCAGTGGGACAGTAATGGGTTAAATTTATTTTATTTATTTATAATCTACAAAATCATTCGTACCGTTTATTTACATTTTCATAGTAAGTAAACCAGTCTTAAGCATAATTCTCAGTAAATAAACATATCTTTATGCTATCTATTACAAAAACAGTATGAAAATGGAATACGGCGTTGTATGATATCTCAGTTCCTTTGTTATATGTCCTTGCTACAACTTCGTAGGGTGTATTTATAAGCATAAGGTCGATAATTTATCCGACAAATGTGTTGGGTACACGATAGTGGTGTGTAGCATTTATCTTAGGACTATAAGTACCTGTGACTACAAGCAAATTAAGTTGGTGAGGATTGTACTAAGTGGCGTTTTCTGGTCTCTACCTACCCCTATGGGAAGAAGGCGTGATTTAATGTTTGTATAAGTGCTTGTTTCATCACTAACAGATGGACTATCTAATGGATAAAGCGCAAAAATGTTTTTTCTTGTCCTTATCTGGTTAATGTTATCGTGACATATCCGCAGGAAGCTTTTTAACTATCTACGTAAGAAGAGTCACTCTATTATATTTTGCGAATATTGTAAGCTTTCAAATAACTCGAATTAAGCTTTTTATTACCGCTTGTCAAAAATACTCAATTATAATATAAAATTATCCAACGGCTGACAAATGTATCAATTGTTACATACTTTTTACATTATGTATACATTACATTTAATAAATTTATAGATTTTTCCTTGTGATCATCCCAGAAACAATTCTAAAAACAGTTAAAGTACGGGTCTTTCAAGGCTTTAAACATTATTTTAACCGACAAAGCAACAACAATTGCTGCATCCTTATTCCTCGATTAAAGCTCGAAAAACAGCCTCCATATTTAACCAATTTTCATCTCGCACAGGTGCACTAGGACCGAAGTGTGCTCGAACGTAGTGCATAGAGAGCCCTTTATGTCCTCGCTCTAGTGTTGTGCCTTTATGCCGATGTGCTTCTATGCCGATGTGCTATTATGTTTTATGCCGTAATGCCGATGTGCTATCCCAGCCCTTACTCATCCCACAATGGACGCCGATTGTTTGTCAAAATTGTTTGAATGTACAGCTTTTATTGTTTTTGTTTGTGTTTTGTTTTGTTTGTAATAAAGGTACTGTGATGAGTTGCATGTATTGTTGCTACTGTTTGTAAATTATTGTGTTAGTGCATTGTTTGGTGCGTTCGTCAGGAATGTGTAATTTTATTGATTGTTTGGTATAATATATTTGTTAACGATGTTTAATTGTACCTATTGTTAATGATTGGTATGATATAATAAGCCAAATGCTTTTGAAATAAATCTGACGTAAAAATATCTAAACTCGTTTCGTATCGACGTGCGTTTGGATAGTTGCAAACCACATTATTGTCAGTACAATTTTTACGTGACTGCTAACTATAAGCTAATGGCACTGATATGCTTTTCATACATAATATCCCTCCTTTTCCCTACAGGGGTGGGCAGAGACCAAAGAATATGTGTTATTCATTTGGTACAAAATATTATTTAAAAATAACCTCCTTATATTTATTGTACCTTTTTATTTATTCTAAAGCCTACAACAACAGATTACCTTTTACACATAAATCTAAAAGGTCGGGCCCAAACAAAAGTAATCGCATAAAGTTTCCTCTCTATAACAACAATATGATTTATTTGCCGTTTATAATAATATATTTATCGAATTATATTAAACCCCAATACTGGGAAAAGCTCAATTGACATACGCAAACCGATTATCTCCTTAAAATGGTGGCTACACTAACAGTATATGCCGAAAATATAATCTATTTTCAATATTAGCCAAATGTTAATTTCAATTTGATGTTGTTAGGTAGGTATATATTAATTGATCCGTGTTTCATGGAATTAAATAAATATTGATTTGGGAATAAAATGTAGTCTCATGACACAGAGTTATTATCGCCTTGTAAGGTGAAGGTTACGCAAATCTTCGAGACTCGCCGTTTTTAGTCTTCAAGCAGCTACCACCATACATTTGTATTGCCTTAAGTGTCGTACAGGAATCGCGACGTTGCCATTCATCACATAACCAAATATTTATGGCAAGAGTATGAAGACTTGCGTAGCACTGTATACAATGGAAGCTTAAAATTCCATTTATATAAATTGGAACACCAGGCAATATTTTCCATTCCTGAAATAAAACTAACTTCCAATCCATCAATATTATTCGTCAAACTAAAAATAAAAAGTCCGCGACCCTTAATAGTTTGTACGGTTTCCCAGTTTGGTTGCTGAGAGCATTTCATCTCAAAGCCCTCGGAGGACAATAGCTATTGATTGTTCCCTCTGAATCAAGCGAAACAAAATAGTGGGTGATTTATTTGCGAACTCTTTGTGCCTAACAATAGGCAAGAATCTGTTTGTGCCTTTGTTTCTCAATGGCTTTCATTGTTGTTCGATAAAGAACTATTTGTTGTAATCAAATTAATATTGCAGACGAGAAAATTGCTTGTTTTAATTGGATTCTGTAACCGCTTTGAGATAATGCAACCTTTGTTTCGAGAAGGGAATGTGTAATGCGAACAAAGTTATTATTTTGTTAATTATATTTACTTTTATTATAATAATAATGCTATATTCTATAAACGATATCATTAATTTGTCATAATTATTTAAATGAAAAGCGACCTTTCTTTACTATTTCCGGGTCGCATTTTAATTAACTTTCATCATTTAGCGCTGTGTTATTTGTCAAATTGCGAACAAGGACGTTCTGACCGGAGCCTTCTAAAAATACCAAACGAGCCATGTTGTTTTTACGTCTACCGCAAACTTGTTCCGCGAATTAACTCAAAAGTAATTTAGTCTTTTGTTTACAAAGACTCGGGGGAATAAAAAGGCTTCTATCGCCTTTTATCAAAATGCTTTTTAATAATTGTCTTCGATTTTCCGCAGAAGCGAGGGTAGAAATAGATTGTGACGTGCCTCGGAGCACCATAACTCAATTACTGGCAGCCTCGCCGCCGACCTAACTAACTTAACAGCTGGTGTCATTTGTGTGCAAATTGTATACACGAATTGTTTATCAGAAAATAGGTTTTGCCAGCGGCGTGTCTGCGCAGAATTTTAAGCGCTCTTCCTCAAAAAACTAATCAATTCTGTGAGATTAGAAGTTGCGTGCCCGCCTCGGAATAGCAGTCGCTCTGCGATGAGTAATCTCATCGGCTTAAAGCTTAGAGAAAAAACTTTGTGGATGTAGTGGCTTAGTGGGACGTCGTAATTCTTGCTTTCTTTGCATGGCTGGTGGTAAATCTAATCTTTAAGTTGTTCGAGTCGCCTGAAGACCGTAATAAAAAGACAGAAAAACGTACTTTTAGATTTACTACATGAGCGGGTGTCGGCAAATGTCAGCTTTCGTTGTCCTCACAAGTTAGGATCCTGAAAGTTTCGCGCCGGAGTCGCAGAAAAACTGGGACGGCAGATATTACTTGGTAACTTCCAAACGAACGAGATATAAGATTCTTTTGACTTCTTCGACGTTTTTCCCTCCGTGGATATTGCTTATTTGTGTGTTACATACTAAAGCATATAAAGGATAGAATTTCTCGGAACTGTGTCGCGTACATCAATTCGTAATACACGTAACATTTCGTAGCTTTGATATGTGCGAATATCTATGCAAATGTGCGTATCAGTGTCGTAAATAAGTAGGAATATAACCCAGTCTATTCTGAATTCACAAACACAATGCTTACATTATTATGAAACAGATTCATACAAATGGAACTAGAATCATGAAATATTAATTGCAGTGGTAGTACAACAGTCATCAGTACACGGAATTCTTAATTTGCGAGAGGGGTCAAGTAGCGAAACAACGGGCTAGGGCCGTTCGAAATGAAAGGGCTTGAAAGGGCTTAGCGCCATGCTAGAGGGCCCTCCACACCGCTCGCTCACTTGCTGCATTCATGTCATTTCTGACTGCGAAATTGCGGCTGGAATTTCGATTTCATGAATTCGAAGAGAAAAGAGGGGAGTTAGGAACATATTTTGGGCTTAAAACAGGAAGTTCTGAAATATGAGAACGTAATTGGTTTTCCTGAATTATTAAGTTAAAAAGGGTTGGAATTGCGAAAATATGCACCGACTTCATTAGGAAGGGGAATTGAAAGTTCCTCTTAACACCGAATTAAATTGATATGAAAAAGTATATAATTATAGAGAGTAAATAACAGTTATTCTCAATTAGAATTCATTAATTGATAAAAATGCTATATTATTACTTGTATGATATTTTTAAAGGCCATAAATTTCCTTTGAAATCTTTCAGTATGTTTTTTACAATTCGTGTCCAATTTTCACCATCATATCACGGCAACACTTCCGCCAACATCAAGCTTAAAGAATCTCTCGGGACTTTCTCAAATCACTCGCTATAAATATCACATTCCTTCTATATTGCGATCTGCGCTAGTACTCAAAAAGTCATATGAAATAATACTGGCCGGCGAGAGAGGCTCGATTGAAGTGACAGCTGTCAGCGATGCCTACTACTGGCTCGGCTGCTAGTTCAACTGTCCTGGGACATCGCACCGTGTTTTGAAACTGAAAATACTTTTGAAAAAGATTTACGAATGTGTTTTTGTTGGGATTTATCATGGCCGCTGTTTTTTGACAAACATTTGAGTGATGATTGTCATGAGATAAAATACTTAAAGTTTAAGAAAATCCTGTGATAATTACAAAATCTTACTTTTGTAACTGTCTTATTAATGAAGGTCGTAAGCTCTGATTATTTATAAAGTGTTTTTGTTCACTTTTAATCAACTCTGTAACTGTAAATTAGTGAGAAAGTCTTAAGCCCGCTGCACACGACGCTTGTTTTGCTGCTGGATTGCTTGCGAGAAAGTGACGTCACTGCTGGCTCTGCAGCGTGGTTGCGTGCTGGCTGTCGATGATAGAACGTGTGCTATTTTTCGTGACGGCTTGCTTGCTTGTCTCTTTTTTTCGTGCTCTGTTGTTGAAAAAATATGTCGCAAAGGTGGTCTCCGGAGCAAATTAATGCTTTAATTGACGCATACAAAGAAGAACCGTGTTTGTATGCAACAAATACTCCGAATTACCACAACAAGCGTCTTCGAACTGAGGCTCTTGATAGAGTGAGGAACGCAGTTTTGGGGTTAAAGCCAACCGTGACGGCAAAAGAGTGCTCAACCAAGTTTCACAATTTGAGAAATCAATTTAATATCACTTCGATGCACGCCTAGCGACAAGCACCGTGTGAAGCCAACCTACCAAGGGAGCCATCAGCGCACCCAGCGCCACAGCCAACTTCGAACCCAGCGGCAAATTCTAGCAAGCTATCTAGCAGCAAAACAAGCGTCGCGTCGTGTGCGTTGGGCTTTACTAATAGAAGCTAACACAAATCCTCTTATTCATAAAAATATATGAAGTTATGAAAGACTTTATAAAGTGTTTTGTTTCTTTCACTCCTTAGCGAAATAAAAAGAGAAAGTATGTTATAGAAACTTTTTAACTAAAACAGGTTTATAGTCTGTTTATGAATAAGAGGGTCAGTTTATAAGTAAGACAATAAATTGGCAATAATTGTTCAAAAGCTTCATCAAACATTGTCAAAAGCGAAATTGTTTACGAACCAAAAGCTTTACAAATCCACATAGCTGTAAAATTATAATACTCTACTATATTCTGCATCAAACAATTAACAAAACGCTCGCACTAATAACTCATAAATTATATTTACTGTTACACAAACGGACTGGTAAACTACAAATGAAGTTCGAAGTGGTCTGTACACATAGTATGTACCAAGTTGTGCTATTTGTACTGGACCCAGCCGCCCGGCGAACGAAGGCGATATTAGTGGATTCTTGCAGGGTTTCCAATCGTCCGAGTAACCAAGGATATGTCCCAGTTTCCCAAATGTTTTGACATCACGTGCTCTGCGATGTGTTTGCTTGTTTTTCTCTGTTATATTCCAGTTTCTATAGAAATGTTCACCCCCTATTGTGTAAGGGTCGAGATCTTTCTCGCCCCTCGTTTCTTTGCGTGATTCGTTAATTTTTCATCTAAAACCCGTCCTTTGCAACCCGGGATTTTTAAAATATGTTTTTTGGTAGTATCTAAAAGTTGCGTTATGAATTGTAAAATGCATTTCACTCTCATTATAATTTTTGTTTATTAATTTTCTAATTATTTTTTAATATAGAAAAAAACATTGGTGCAATAAATTATGCACCTTAAAATTCTGAAAGCTAATCTATCACATACCCACCTATTATAAACACAACGAATTCGCAACCAAATATCTTTTGTCTGGCTATAACATCAATAAACCCAACCTTAACCTACTTACAAGTCAAATTCAAATAGCCAAATTTATTTCATCCAAAAGACCATAAAATGTCCTCCCAAAATATGCCACTATAATCCACACACGAGTATCCATCGTTATAGTAAAGTGAAATGAACGTAGCGGCTCTTAATTATCGTGTGTAACAAAGGCGTCGCTTACAGCGTACTGTGCACGTGAGCGAGTGTATTACTATCACCAACGCGCCTGACACACTGATTGGCACACTCACAATAGCTGAATAAACACAACTTTCATGTATTTTGTATGATAATACCAAGTTTTTGTAACTTTGATACTGGTTTTTCATAAAAGAAGTGTTTAAAGCATACTTAGATGGGTGATGGCGTAAAAGTGCTTGTGATAGACGTTCATTGTTTCAGATTTAAGGAAAATAGTACAGAATTTTTAGTGTTTTTTGTGTTTTTCACGTCTATTGACACTTTTCTGTAAAATCATCCATCGACACATGCATAGTGACGTTGTTTACTATTTTTATTAGCTTCCAAAATTGGATGCGCGTTAATGTAATATATATACATATAATAAATTAATAGTAATGTTTTAGATAACTTTATCGTAAAATTGAAGTTATTGTTTCTCTGAACTGTACCTACGCAACAAATAATCGCAATAACAAGTTCAAATGTCATGCCGATAAAGTACTAATATTATTTGCTATTAATTATTTTACTTGCAATATGGTCACCCTATAATCCAGTTTATTCGATACGTAGTTGATTGTAAAGTTTGGGCACCGTCCCAATTATACCGATATTTAACCTAATTGTTTGGTTTCTTGTTTCATTAAACAAGTCAATTACATAATAATAATACATGATTAAAATAGTCAATAAAGTGATGTGAATACTCTGATGTAGGGTAAAGTACCGGTTGTTAATCCATTTATACAAGTATGTATTTAGAAATATATCTGTCAAGTATTTAGTTATCATATAACAAGCTCTACTTATTTTGGAATCAAATGACCGTGTTTAGGTTGTCCAATGATACTCGCATAGCGTATCGACTCCTAGGTTAGACAAAGAGGTTTTTTTGATTCTGTCTACTCCAGATAATTTGTCATATACAATAATATACATGCTAAAAGAAAAGTACAGTTTTCTGCTCGTTGGAAACAAAAACAACTTGTTCTAAAAATAGTTAAAAACTTCCAGGAACTTAGAACATTTTCCCGCAACACCGCTCGCTACAATTCATGAAAATACGGCGTTGAAAAGACAAAGAAACCCGTTGAATTTATTGCCTTTCTTTGGTCAAATAACTATCTTCATTCTAGTCTCTCATCGCCGCTAGCCTAGGACTGCTCTTAATTAATTGAAACCTTTTTTATTGAAGGGAAAACTCGTCAAGTTATTCCGTTTGGGTTTTTTCTCCGTAGAGACAAAGAACTAAGGTAGAACAACGCTCTATATTGTTCAACACTGATCAATACAATCTTGTAATTGTTATCATCGTTATTTCTAAATTCCGTGTGATTTTTTCACTGGTAAAAACCCAGTTCGATATGAATAAAAATGATATGTACGCGTATAACTTTTGAACAACTATTATCTTTTAATATCTTTGTAACTGCGGTGACTAGGTCGATATGTGATCGATGGGATCAATATTCCCTAGGAAATAGAATCAACTGGATAAAATTGTACTATACCCGGACGACGGCGGACTAGTCCGCTATTACTTTTAAAAGATTTTGATATTAACTAGTTGAATATCAGTCCGATACTTCCCATATGGACTTGTAATAATTCACTACCAGAAAAATCTCCTACCAAAACAAACCAAGCGACAAGTCTGCAACACAGAATCTCATGCAACACATAAACCTTCACTAACGAGACAAAAACAAAAAAATATCAACACATCATTAAAAAATATAATCCGTCATACGAACGGTGATAGTCGTTTCACAATATTTTGCTTTTAAAAGCTGAGCTTGAAATGATAAAGCTGCTCCCTCCCTTCGCTAATTGGCCGCCGTCGCCTCCCGCTAATTCTGTTAGAGTCTAATGGCTGTCGCTCGGTCTGTGTACCAACAATTACACTGTATTACACACTTTATTGTCATATCTGTGCTGGTTTTTAAATATTTAGGATGAAAAAATCTTAATTACATCCAGGCTAAAGTTCATGTGCTCTTTTCTTTTGAATAGGTATTAGAGTACCTACGGGAAAATTGTTATGAACGCAGAATATGTAAAATAAACAATATTCTAGGAACATTTTGCCATTAATAGGAAAATCTTTACTGTACATTTACATGTACCATTTTTTTTTAATTTTCTTCGCATTAGTTTTGTTTTGCTCTCTATAAAAACTATTTCCGCCAGTCAAATTGATCGCGCCGATCTCGAGATTTTAGCTTAGCAACGCATTTGGCGATATTTTTAACTTGAAAATTTGTTTGGATATAAGTGACTATTTAAGGCAAGTTCAACTTCAAGTGATCAACCTTTCCTTGACATACAAGGAAGAAAAAGATGTTTATTTCAAATATTTATTATCTGGAGTGACCTTCCCTTAGTAATAATAAATGTGTAACGAAGTGAAATAGTCATTAGTGTGACTATCGAATGACTAACAAGCGGGTCGTTTTCGAATTATCTCTATTGAATATTTGATGAGTTCACGTGGTAGGGGAGTTTCCTTTGTTTGTTTATTGGTTTATTACTCTAAACATGATAATTTACTTCCGATTGGGGTAGGTTTATATTTATTTTAGTAATTGTTTATTTTGAATAGTGGTAGGAGATGCTTATGCAACCTATACACTATGTTTGAAATATTTTTTCTATAGACTTTACCCGAAATTTGGTCTATGTCGAAAAAAATCTGGGGTAACAAATATAATATGTGAAAATTAAGGGTAGAAACTATCTGTGTACCAAATATTATCCAAATCTGATCTTTAGTTTTTGCGTTAAAGATAAACAAACATATATACGCATTGCTCAACGCGGACAAAGTTGTGAGCAGAAGCCGATTCCAATAAAAGAAAAAAATCAATACATATTTTAAATTATAATCAGAAGACTTGATGAGTGTTTGCATAAATGAAGGGACCTGAATGAAAGGAGCTCCGTCGTTACGTCGTGACGAACCTTTGATTTTCAATTAATGAGAAAAATCAAGAGTCGTTTGCGATCTAATCAAATTATGTTGATGAGGTATTCCTACGTTTTGTATAAAAACGGACCTTAGTACTTTTAAAAAATTGAATTTTGTAAATAATTATTATCACAATTCAATTTTGTTTAAATTACAAAAAACGTTAATGTATGTTTTATAAATGTGTACTTAAGCCCGTACTGATTGAAGAACAGATATTTATTTCACGTACTTAACAAATTCAAAAACAATAATAAGTTTATGTAAGCTTCCTGACCCCATAACTCGTAAAACTTTTAAGTCTGCCAGTTCACGAGATAATATATGAAATGTATGTTAAACGGTATTTTATTTAATAAGCGAAACAAAATTAGTACAGTTGAAATACGTTTATATTGCACTGCACAACAGCGAGACAGTAATATCTCTCATTTCATTACTTGTAGTTACGACTCATTACTTTAAACATAATCGCAAAGTGCACGTAAACTTTAATAATTAAATATTTGCAAACAAAATGGCGACTTTAGAATATAACCCTGCCTTTGACGGAAGTAAGGGTGTGGTCAGAAGGCAAGAGTTTATAAGAAAAAATCTTTGTTCTCTGCCTACCCCTATGGGAAAAAGGCGTGATTTTATGTATGTTTCAATTTGCCTTCGTAAAATAAACCAATCAAAATTAATCAAGATGATTAAATTAATGATGATAAGGTATGATAATAATTTCAAAATGCGAAAAACGCGTATTTTTGTGTATGTATGTATTTGCCTACGGTCGATAAACCAATCAAAAATAATTTAAAAATTACCAAATGTATCGACGTAATTGAAGCTACGAATTTTGTAAGGATTGTAGCAAGCGGCTATAATTAGTCCCTTCCCACTCCTATGGGGAATAGACGTGATTGTATGTATATCATAATAATAAAATTGGATTCTATTTATTTTTTTATTTTATAACACACATATATCATTACAGTCTCAAGGACTCAAAACGCAATAGGGAAGTTACAATAAATTCTTAATTACTATTAAAGACTAAAAACTCTAAAGAGAAGTTACAATAGAATCTTATGTACTATTACTACGTATAATAATATGTGTAGATTGTACAATTAACAAACTACATCCTAATCAAAATTTCAATAGTAAACCATATATCATCAATAATAAATCGTTCAAAGAAACACCAGAAAGCTTTCAAACTTCTTCATACATTGCACGTGCAGCCCTTACCCCCTAACCGGCACCCGTCGGTCATTAAATTCAGACCACTACAACTACACTCCGCGTTTTACGATGTTATGTAGCAATCATAAAAACGGTTTAGGACTTCCTAATATTATATTTTTGCTAACAAAAGAGGTTTAGACTATTTAGTACAAGTTTTATGACAAATGACCCGCGCAACTTGGCTTGCGTCACATAAAAGATAATGGGTCAAAATTTTGCCCCTATTGGTCGTAGCGTACTGATATATAACCTATAGCCTTCCTCGATAAATGGGCTATCTAACTCTGAAAGAATTTTTCAAATCGGACCATTAGTTCCCGAGATTAGCGCGTTCAAACAAACAAACAAGCTCTTCAGCTTTATAATATTAGTATAGATTAGAATAGATGTATTGACGGTTGATAAAGTTGCGTGATCATATCTGTCATAATTTCTTGGGTAATAACTAGTTCAAGTGTTTATCAAGAGAATGTATTTCAAACTTCATTTTAAATATATTTCACATCTGAATGAAACATCTTAATGTAAGTACTGGTACAACTATATTAATTGTTAACATATTTCAGGTCTAGAAGAACTATTTGTCCATCACACAAATATTTTGTTCTGAATGGGAATCGAACTTACGACCACACGCAGTAGTAGCTACTTTCTCCGCTAATTAATATGAACTATCTAGTTTCGTTAGACATAATATGCCTTTTCTCATAAAAAGATTTTGCGTTATGTGTAAGCTACGATAAAGACGCTACAAGTGCTACAGCTCGCGTAGCAAAGTGCTATGAGTCGTAGCGCATACACAAAGCAGTTTATTCTTGTGTTATAATAAACATCGTGTACGATATGAGATTAAAGAAAGAGGGGAAAAGAATATAATGCTAAAACTGTCAGGATTAGTCATAATTTAAATTAAAAAAAATCTATCCGGTTTTTTGAATTAAGTTAGCGATTTTGCAAATAAACTTTTTTGTGATAACAAGTAATTAACGTACAAACACGGCTAGTGTACTATTGTAAGAATAAAAAAAATGTAATTGAATAATTTTTGACCCTGTTCCCGATACCAGTGGCCTCCTAATTTTTAAATTTTTTAATGTGCATTTTTACATTTATTTTTTCTTTAACGTATTTTAAAACATTATAATTAAGAACGTAGGTACTTAAATGAAGAAAATAAAATTTTGAATTTAATCTGGAAAATAAAGATAACGAATATACAATATTATATACTGAAGTCACCTTTTTGAATAACTAAATAAATACTTTTTGGCCATATTCCCTGCTCAAATTTATGTCAAGTAAGAATCCGGAAGAAGTAAAAGAGGTCGGGATCATAGCACGTGCCGGAGTAATTTTTTTCATCCCTAGAGGGGTGGAAATGTGATAATATGTGTGTGTAATATTTTCCTTCCACCAAAAATACTTTTTCTTCGTTAATTTGGAGACTGCTAATATTGTGAGGATGTAAAAGTTCGAATTTGTTTAGGTAAATACATAAACGTTTAAGTTATTTAAGTATTATTTTATTAGTTATTTTCTCATGCAAAAATAGTTTTCACATCATACATAACCCCTTAATAAAAATATTTTTGTTTACTAAGAATGTTTGTTTCGTGATTTAAAATATTTCAATAGTTACCAATCTTTTTTTATATTTACTTTAATAAGCAACAATCCGGCGTACTCCCGTTTCAGCAGCATTTTTTCAGCTCAGAATTCATTACTTTTATTTTTATTATAAACTATGAACACGAAAACAGAAGTCAACCATTAAATATTCTTTTCTTAAGCACCGTTTGCGTAGGTTTTATAAAACGTACAAGAACCCATCTTATAAAATAATAAAAGCGGGCGCACGTTACTTTTTATTATTCTAAGCGCAGAACGTGTTACCTTACACAGCCTTAAACGAAAGAATTGTATGGCGACAACAACCACCATTAAACGAGACCATACACTTTAATAAATTATTTAAAACAACGACTGTTTTGCACACATATAACCAGATATAATATATAGAAATTGTATATTTTATTTGTATTGAAGGAACCATGTGTAAGCGTTTTCAAACGTTATAAGCAAAACACAATTTAACCCAACGCTTTCGCTCCGCAAAACACGTGCCGGCTTACAATATAACAAATATAATTACTCACCGTCGTCTCCTCCCGCTAACCTAACCTCCACATTACAAAACCACAGAAAAAGTTCAATATTTAGCAAAATAACCAATGATTATAAATATATAGAGATAATCAGATGGTAGAGAGCTCGGTTCGTGAACGCGTGTGGCGAGGTTCGCGGCGCGAGGGGAACTGACCAACGACTGCGCCGCGCCGCCTCGGTACGCGCGAAAACCTGAACGATTATACAACGCAGAGGGGTGAGTAGGCAAATACGGTTCATTTTCTTTATTTGGTCACAGCAAAAGGGTTTCCGTGTAGTCCTTTTTTTGGCTTTGTAGGAGAACGTGGTATGCGTGTATCATATAATTCGAAATGAGTTTTGTTTTTATGTTTATAGATATACGTGAATTTAATATTTACTCTTTGGTAAAATCTTTTGAAATATTTATCTTTTTTTAATTAATAAAGCGAACTAAAAAAAATCTGAAAGTATTTTCAACAATACACTTAAGTTCACCTTATTCCAAAAGTCCACTGAAATTACCTTAAAAGTAAACTTCTTCAAACGTCTTTTAAATAACTTAAAAATACTTTACATTCATTTCTTTTACGTACCGTTTATCTTCTTATTATTGTTATAATGTCCCATCTACACGTTAGCTGGTGTTAGCTCGCCGCCCCGCTGGGCGGGCATACTCGATACTCGCACGAAGCTCCCGGAAGCTCCGCGCGCCCTTTACGGACCTTTGTTTCACCTAACTGCCTCAGCCAATTATAATTCACCATCATTCAACCCTTTGCACACTCCATTTTTTAATTTCCTTTGTACGCTAGTAGAATCTTAATTGCACATGTATTGACAATGTAGGAAGCCTTCAAAAGGAAGTACGTTAATTTTTTATTGCGATTTTTGTTAATGCATAATTGTTTACCTTTGAAAGTCAGATGCATAAATTGGACATAATATTATGAAACATTTTTTCAAGATTTTTGTTATAAAAACCTTCTTTCGCTAGGGGTAGATTCAGCCATTGTAACGACTATCAGAAGTGTCAACATTTGACCGAACAATTACCGTAAAATCAAAATGAAACAATTTATTCATTTCTTGTTTGATTCTATCTGGGTGACTCGTACTCAAAACTTGCATTTATTGATGATTTTCTGCCAAAAATGTAACACGAGTCGTCATATTTTATTTCTTTCCCTAATTACTGAGTGAAAGCACCATTACCGATGCAAAAACAGTATTAAGTTCAACTCATTTAAATTTTGAAGTCTAAGTAGATTTATTACGGTTCAAAATTGAGGAAAAACGTAATGGCAATGATTTAGGTAACTGGATATTTAACCCCTCGACGAAAACGTTTACCTTTGCATTTACGGACCCGAGGAATTACACAATAATGCTACGGGTCCTAAAATTATTCCAATTTAATTTTGTGTTATAATTTTTTTATGAAAAATGTAATCAAATATTTTTTTGTCTGTATTTATTTTTACGTCTGGCGTAATTAGTACCGGTTTCACTTATTGATTTTTGGTAGATAAACTGATAGTAAATTATTGAGAAACCCTGTAAAAATACCATTTGGTTAGTTTAATGATACTTATATAGAGATGTGGTAAAATAGAGAAAAGGAAATCTTAATTTATTCTGGTCATTAACATTCGTACAAATACGGCAATTGGTAAGTAAAGGAACTAAATCTATATAAATGAAAATGAATCCCTATTTCCCTTGGTCACGCCATCACGCTTGAACGATCGGACCGATTTCATTAATTCTTTTTTAAAATATAAGTAAATAAATTAAGTACGGGGATGGTTCTTACGGAGAAAAAAATGAAAAGACGAAAAATTTATTAATAAATCATCTGTTACGAAATTTGCGAGGTAGTAAAATATAATTCTAAAACATTATTTTAATCAAAGATCCTACAATCATTGTACGAATGTTCCTACGTATAACAGTGACTTGGTTATTGCAAGTCAATAACATTTCGAATAGAATATATGAGACGGCAGAATCAAAGAACAAAAACGATGATAAATGTATTGGTACACAAACAGTGACAACATCCCGAACCAATCAGTAACATGTCAGCCATTATGAAATATGTATGTGATCGAGTTTTCCAATCATTCTATTATCATTTATCATCGACGGCCGTAACTCGAATCGAAGTAACTTATGATAAAGGGCCTTCTTCACATTTGCCAATATGGTTACGCTGACCAATATTTTTTCCTAATTTGTTTACCAGTTTTCGCAGTTTTACAGTTTAACAGCGAAAACTATTTAACAAATCAGGAAAAGTATCAACAAATACACGTTTTTTTTTCACTTTTATTTACATGCATCCTATGGTTTATAGTTGAACGCATTGGGTAGTAAACCAGCAGTTGGGTAATTATTCGTCGGTTTAACGAACGTTAATAGTAGGATGTAAGCTGGTATTGAAACTACAGAAAGCCTAGCTAAGCTACTAAAACAAGCTATAGGTAAGTATGACGGCACAGAAAAGAAAACCATATTTTTTGTGAAAATTGAAAATCTTAATAGTTATCATAGATTGATTAGTGAAAATAGACCTAATTTTGATCCTCAATTAACAACTAGGTACATACGAAACTAGTCGAAGACTTCAGCAATATGTAGACACCTTAAAATATGTCTTGACCAATCAAAATAACGTTCGTAATCTTCACCTGTGGGTCTTGCATCTTTGTTTAATACACTAAGTTAGAGTAAGAGGGGTGTATTACTGCTGACTCGCGGTCGAGAGAATGGAAACGTTTGTGTGAAATCAAAGTGTCGTGCCGGGAAACTTCAGACAATAACTGTCAGGACATAATAATGTAGCAAGCGGTGACGTTCGGCGCTGGCTAATTTATGTAGGTCTTTAGCAAATCTGTTAATCGGCTTAAATATACATTTTGATAGTTTTTGATTCTTGTTTCTGAGATATGTAATTTTATCGTAAACTGACGGACTGGCCCTTTGTCTGGGTATTTTGGTAGACAAATACGCATTTTTTTATACATACATACATACTTATAATGACGCCTTCTTCCCATAGGGGTAGACAGATACAAGGAAACCTAAAAGACTTTCGTCTGCAATAATTACATTACATTATTCACGAAAAAAAATACATCCCCTGAGTATTTTAGATGATCCTTTAACGAGTACAAGGTTAGTAATTCCAAATCAACTTCCAAATCATACAAAAAGTGAGTGTAACTACATTGAACTAGTAAAACTTTTAAAATATAACTGCAGTGATCCATATAAAATCATATTAAACAAATATCAGTTACTAAAAACCATTTGTTAACATTGAATCAGCTAGTTTGTAAACGTGAGCATAACTCGATAGAATAAACTCAATTTATGCTCAGTCGATGTCATTCAATGATATGAATAACTTTCATACGTTTCAGTAAATCAATTACGATGTATTGAGTTGAAGCTTATAAAAGTTTAACGTATTGAAAAATCTATATTTTGAGGCTGAGTGTCTGAAAATCTATACGCAGAATAATATCCGTTGAACAGATGAAAGTATGCTTATTGCTCCGGTAATAATTTTCGGGTTTCAAGTACCTAAGTACATTTATCAAAATGACCATTTTTGATGCGATCCGTTGTTCATTATCTGCCAGCTACTTACCGCGATTTATTTTCTGTCCGAGACGAATATTATTGGACAACTCACACCCGGTCATCTGATTCCAAACTCAGTAGGGCTGGTACTATGGTAATCAGATAACTGATAAAACTGATATACTACTAAATATAAATAAATTTACAACCAGGCACAGAACAGATACACGTGCTCATAACACAAATATTTGTCTCGGGTGGGATTCGAACCCACTACATGCGGCTAAGATCATTGGGACGAGATGACCACGATAACCACTCTGCCAAACGTGCAAAAAGAAACTTGTGTGTCAATTTGATCAATACATTTCAGTAGTTTTGCGTAAAAGACTGACAAACATATACTTACAAGATACTCCCAAATATTCGAGTTTGTAATGTTAAGATAATTTATTAATACCATATAATATCCCATAATAGGTTGATTGGTACTTACAGATAGTGTGTGTCCCGTCACTTAACTGATAACATAACGAGCTTAACACTACTCCCACGCAAAGACCCAGGTAATCAAGTTCTATTCTAAACAGGGAACTTTATTGTTAAAGGTGAAACTGGAATAGACAGATACAAAACTTGAAGGTGTTTAAATGTGTTATAATGTAAATCAGTTCACGGTGATGGATTTTCATTTCATATGCTTTTGTAATGTCGTAATGAAAGGTCGTCTAGTGCTTCAATGTGTGTTAATTAGAAACATAGTGAGTAATAATGTAATGTTTTGTATATCTGTGTTGTAAAAATAATGTTTATATTTGATATCTATTAAAAAGGCTAAATTGCCAACTTACCCATTTCTATTTGAAACACCTTTTACGACAAAAAGTTATGTTTTCTACTACTTCATTTCTCTATTCGATCGTTACTGTAAATCGTAAAGATGCAAGATTTACCATACTTAAGAAAAGTTAATAATAAATAAATGGGTCCAGCTTCACGTTATTAATTTTTTTACCAGCAAAAAGCTTCCTAGAAACTAAACATCAAAATATTATATTACCTTTACATTAACTTAGCCTTTCCATTGAAACGAGAAGCTCTTTTTCCTCCTCTCATGCAGGTTTCTAGGAAGCTGTATAATCTAGTACACGTGTAGTGCCATCTAGCGGAAATAAATGCAACTACCGGGAACACCTACAAAGGTAATACGGGGAATTTAGTTAGTTATAAGCTTTTAGTAGTACTCGGAAATCAGATGAATTTCACAGAATTTGAGTGGCCAGTGGCTCTCGTTAAGGTTGCATTCAATTATGGGTAATGGAGCGTTCGTATAGTTTGTCCACTATGTGGTCGCTTGCAATATTCTTTTCTAGTTTAAAAGACTAGAACAATATTTGGTCAATGCGTCGGTTGTTTAGTTAGAAGTAATATTAATTTGATTAATTAAAATTCATTATTGTTAACATATAATAATTTAACAGCAGTGTAAAATCACCTTTGTTGGCTTCGTAGTTTATTGCCTACTTTTTTTTAACGTGAGAATAAAAAAGTTATTAGAGCATAGACAGAGAACTACCGTAGATGTTTCAAAAACCGTATTAACTGTTATTTTTGCTTTTTTCATACTTATTTACAGCCTATGAAGTAGATAATCGATTACAATAAAAATCACATTATCACCGACGCAAAATTTTATACAAACGATAAGAGAAACCAATATTAGCCCAGTCTAGTTACCATACCTCGGCGTTATTACCGAACATAACCCGACCACTAAAGGGTTTACTTACCCCTAATCTGAATACACGATCCTAAAATAGGCGATAAAACTTATATGAGCTGCTAATATCCAAGTTTCGTATAAACAAAACTTATCAATCATGGCCTCGCAACTATCGGCGTTGCCATGACAACGCTCAAAATAACCTATTACGAGAAACACCCCTACTAAAGATTTCGTAGAGAATTTCTAAGAAACGTCAATTTGGATTCGGTTCGAGAAAGTTCTGCTTATATAAAATTGATTTGACGGATTCCATGTGTCGTTTTCTAAGAATTTCATCGGATATGTAAGTTTAATTTGCTTGTAAATTGACGTATGGAAATTTGAGTTATCGGTGAACTGAATCCCAAAATCACTTAATCAAAATTATTTCGTCGTATGTTTACTGGCAAAATAATTTATTTTGCTTTGCTTTTGAGTTGCTTGCTGCAGTAAACTGTAAAGCTGCTATTATTGCTGCTGCTGCTATCATTTAGTAACGTACTTCCGTACAATACCAATTACCTATTACGAAAGCGAAAGCTTGTTTGTTTACACACTCACGTTTAAACCGGAAGACTGATTTTCATTAATTAGAATTTTTTTATTCCTACTTTCATCATCAGTCTAGCATTTCTTCCCACTATATTGGAGTCGGCTTCCATTCTAACCGGATGCAGTATTTTACATAGAGCGACTGTTTGGACCTCCACAACCGAGTCACCTAGGTTATAACACGATACTCTTTAGTAAAACTAGTTGTTAGACTTTCTACCTTCTATTTATCCATACATGTAATACTTATATTCGAGAAGTCGTAGTAAGGTACGGAAGTTAAATTGGATGCAGCGCGCGGCGCAAGTTGTGCACACAGATACCGTCCGAGTTGATAGAGCCTTCACAACTTTCATATGATGACGATGACCTCAGTACTTAGTACTTTATACAGCTTACGTGTTATATTGTTTACATTATAGTTCATTTTATACAGCTTATATGGAAAGTGATGTTTACAAAGTAGTTATTGTGGCTTGTTCGGCATTAATCGACCTAGTCGGACGGCAAAACTGACTACGTGTAGATGAACCCGATCGGCACAAGCCGAACAAGTGAGTCGAGTCGGTATTGTTGTTTGATAAATATTGCCGAACCGAATATATGTCTAGCAAGCCTTACTTTGGTATGTGTAGGTTTCTGCTACTGAAAAGGCTTATTAGTTAGTAGTAAGATGGCTTTAAACTATAAGCCTTTTTTAGCTTTTAGCGCTGGTGAGTTTGTTCCCGAAAAAGTGTTCGGAATACTGTGCCAAGTGATAAAGTGTGTATTTTAGGTGAACAAATAAATCTTTTTTTTAATATTTACTCTTATGTTGTAACTTTAATTTTAAATGGACTACATTGAACTTCTTTTATGTTATTTTAGGGTTTTTCTTAAACAGACTTTTCCCGTTTTTTGAAAATGTTCTTTTGGTAATATTTTTGTACTAAAAACATGGAATCACCAGGCAAATTTAGGTTTGACTTTGTCAGTTATGCAAAAAAACATACGTAAATACTTTAATTTAAAATATTTTCAGCCACATGTGAAGTTTAACACTCATTTGGCATACATGTGGCAATTTTCACAACTCGCTGCACTCAAGCCAGACGTTGGCAAACGTAATGTTATCGCACTAATTGTAACTCTGCTTAAATGCGCTATTAGAGATCATGAGCGTAACTCTACGACGTATGAAACATGTTAGTACACTTTATAAAGACTTCTACCAGAGCTGTACAGTTTTTTATTTATTTTAATTGATGTTTCACAATTGGAAAGGAAGTTTTTAGGTATCATAGCAAATGGCCTTCTTTTAACTCTACCACGAACAATAAATTTATTTTTTATAGAAAACGTCTTCTGAATGTTGAAGGAAAGGTACGATTTTTATAACTTTAGATTAGTTTATTTGAGTAATGCTCATTATCTGGGGGCACGGAAGTGCCCCCGCAAGTCGAGCAAAAAAAAAGCGGCACGGCCGTAACATCCTTTTCTCGAAGCAATTCGGGCTATTTTGACACCCCTATAATTTCGTTGTGGATAAAACAAGAAGCCTGGATTTTCAGCAACTAATTAGTCATTGTATAAACACGGTATGTTTAAAATTTCAGTCAATTTGAACCAGTAGTTTAGGAATGACAACCTGTTAAAATTTTGAATTTTGTCACTCACTGATTCACTGACTCACTGACTCACCGATCATCAAAAGTCTAAGGTACTTCTAGCAGACTTAGAAGCTTAAAATTTAGAATACAAGTAGGGTTTAGTGTCTTAATCATGGGAAAATTTTAATATTTTCTAATTTCGGTCCAGTTTTCTAAATACACCAACTGCAACAATAACTTTGTAATCCCATATAAATGTATAAGATTACAAGGTTACATTTGCAGTTAATGAATTATTATTACAGTAGAAAATAAAATAAATAGGTGTAAATAGGTACCTACTATATGAGACATAACGGGGGAGGGGGTATAGGGTGGATAAGGGTGTTTAGCCCATGAAACTGAACAACATTCCCATAGGAAAATATGTTGAATTATGAAAAAAAAACGTCTTTCCATACAAATTGGACTTATGTTTGCTCTACAAAAAGAAGTGAGATGCCATCAAAAACATTCTGTAAAAACCTCAAGTCTCGCCGTAAAAAGTTGTGAGATCGATATAATACCAAGTCGATTAATCTATTTAGTCTCTACTTAAAGGACCTTCTGTCTTAGGTTATTACGTATGTTATTATCATGCCAATTTAAAAAAAAAATACCTTTAAAACAATTAGATCGACTTGGTCATCGCAAGAAAACACAAATTCGCCATTAACATTTCAGGAGCATTAACTTCTCGTCGTGCTGTGTAGTGTGATACATACTAATAAATAAATCATGCGATGGCCAGGTCGGTCTATTTGTTTTAAAGGTATTTTTTTTTAAATTGGCATGATAATAACATACGTAATAACTTAAGACAGAAGGTCCTTTAAGTAGAGACTAAATAGATTAATCGACTTGGTATTATATCGATCTCACAACTTTTTACGGCGAGACTTGAGGTTTTTACAGAATGTTTTTGATGGCATAATTATAATAATAACTCATTAGTCATCGTTCCTCGGTTGTCATTGGCAAAGCAATGAGATGGATAAGGTCTTAAGACTTTATGTGACACTGTTTCGTTTATTAGTAATACGATAAATATTTCATAGATTTCACTACTTCTACTCATAAAAACAATTAATTAGGCGTAGCTCAGACATAACTGTGAGATTTCTTTTTTAGTTTAGTACTAGGACACGCTGTGCCTATAGAACTTATGTACGTACTATGTATGTATAACAGGTTGAAACTAGTCCTAACGTCTTTAAAAACTCTTTGAGACATTCTCATTGCCTTCAACTTTAGCCCATCGGCTTGTTTGGCTTGTTTGGCAGACTGTTAAACTTTTTAATGAGATCATTCGCATTTAAATTTGTCTGGACTACCATTTCCAATGCTTTCAAAGTCTGCTTGCAATAAAAACAAGTTTTGGTTTAGCGTAATGAGAAATGAGGGGATGGTAGCGGGTGGTTCACAAAAAACTGTTTCAATTTTCGCTTCAAGATTTCCCATTACGCTGGAGCTATTAAACATAAAAATAGTCATAATCAAAAATGTGTAAATAGTGTCACATTTTGATACTGATTTTAGAAATCAAATTACGGATTATGCTAAACATATTTATTACATAACAAGAATTACTATTTATTCAGAAAACATATTGTATCAACAGTTATTTTCATGATTTCAGCCACATTTCAGATTGTGCACACGTTCTACATTGACCTCAAAACCTTTTAAATTAACGATATGAGAAAACCATAATAATATGTTCATAGTAAGTACTAAAGAAACACTAAAGTAAAGTTTCCCGAGAAAACCATTAAACCGACTTTGAACTTCATGCACAGTCTTAAGACTTTAACTTATTAAAAAAACAACTCGTGAAGGGGTGACATGAAGTGTAAAAGTTAGTTGGAAAGTCGTAATTTCTTTGAAATTCATAATTAATGCCGACAAACTCGCGCTAAACATTCAAAACTTTACACAGCAATATCAAGAGAGATCATTAAGTTTTACATACACACACACACACACGCACCTATACATACATATATACACACAAATGCACACCCACACACACACGCGCGTCCACACACACACACACACACACACACACACACACACACACACACACACACACACACACACATACACACACACACACACACACACACACACACACACACATGCACACACTCACAGATTCACACAAACACACTCAAACGTGACGATAAGCAACTAAAATGCAACAAACACACAAACATACACACACGTGTGGTGTGAACCATAGACAGCACAAAATCCGCGCAACGAGACAGATCATTAAAAAAATATAAAAGATATTCGATCTGCCAGAGACAGTACAGTGGAAACAAAAAGGTTGGTAATAATTAAAGGGTGAACAAAAAGGCTCGCGGTTCATATGGCACATGGTGCCCTCTCGCGGGGACTAGTGAAGTGTGCTCGATTTAACGATGCGCCCGCTCGTGCCGAGTGAACTGCCGATATCGTATTAAATTCACACTTTTGTTTTAATATATTGTATTTTATTGTTTTCGATTGAATGTCAAAATTTTGGTATATATAATTGCTATAGTTAAACCTGGGTGTGTTTTAATGAAGAAAGAAACAATCGTTTTAAAATTATGGGGTTTAAAAAAATAGTTACTAGTAAATCTGTTTATTTAACATCCATAAGAGTAACGTACAAATGTGAACAACTTCATTTTTGAAACTTTTATTTCTTTCATTTTCATTGACTGAAAAGTAAGAAATAATTACATAAATCTAAAATTTAATTTAACCTATTAACTTAAAAAGGAAACCTAAAGAGTATGCTAATACATCTACACCGCCTACTGCATTACGAAGCTAACTCGTCGCGGTTTCAATATTAACTTATGTATACTTTACCATAAGTAAAGCTATATGTTCGAAATCACAACCTTTGTTTGAGTCAATAAATAATGGTAGGTACGGTAACAGTTTGATAAATCTCTTATTGCTGTATAACGACCCCCAAGAGACTATGGGAGTAGAGCGATCTATTTTTAGTTGAAATCAAACGGAAAGCCTTTGTGAGACTGTTTTCACTCAAGTCGTGAGGGAACTTTGATTACAGGTAAATACAATGGGAGCTTTAAACTTGTATATAAGTTTACTTACGTCAATAATCTATATCTATACTAATACATATTCTAAAGCTGAAGAGTTTGTTTGTTTGAACGCGCTAATCTCAGGAACTACTGGTTCGATTTGAAAATGTCTTTCAGTGTTAGATAGCCCATTTATCAAGGAAGGCTATAGGCTATATATCATCACGCTACGACCAATAGGAGCAGAGTAGCAATAAAAATGTTACAAAAACGGGGAAAATTTTGACCCATTCTATCTTATGTGACGCAAGCGAAGTTACGCGGGTCAGCTAGTTTGCTAATATATTGACTATGTGATGATACTTAGTTTTAATAGGTTGGTAGTATTACGAAAAAAAACAAATGGTATCAAAATCCAGAAGTAATTTTAATTTTGCCCATAAATGATGCTTGTGAACACGTGTTAGCCCAGGTAACTACTACTTTGTATAGTAGCATTTTATCAATAATACTTTTGCATTATATTAATAACTATTAAATGTTTCTATCCATTGATAGTAATTTGGGAAAAGAGGGTAATACTATCAACCTGACTTTACGTAATGTAAAATGAGACTACGCCCGTATATTGGAATACCTTTGCCTAGAGTGGAGCTTTAAAAAAACCTAGTTTTATCCAATAACAAACAATTGGCAGCCGTGAGCGTGACAATAGCGCAGCGCCAGTACTGTAGGTATATCGTTGCATTGAACAGGTTTATTGGGAACACACTCCGGCTCCCATCCGAGCCGCTTCCGCTCACAGTCGCCGGTGAAATTGGATGCACGTACGTTCATCCAAGTAGGCTGTTTACTATACAAACTCACTGCGTTTTCGAATGAAGTTTAGAACATAAATCAATTTAAAACATACATTATTTGATGTTATTACTACTAATTAAGTAAATAAATGCATTTTATTTGGGGCTTTTACTGGGCGCAAGCTGGTTGACCGAGCCGAAACGTTAAGAATTCTTATCTTATTTTTGTCAAATATTCATTTCATCACGCTTATTATAATTGTAAGTAAAAGGTGTTTGAATACGTTTCACTATTTACATTGTTACTTTCATTGGCTCCCATTTGTGATAAGAGCGGGCATACGCTACCAAGCTTCCTTCTACCATTGAGACATTTTAATAGAAACTAGAAAAACACAACAACACTTTGTCCGACCCGGGAATAGCACCCGAGACTTCGTGATCAGCAGGCCCATACACTACCAAGATAGCAGTAATTGACTCCATAACAGATAAAAAGCTTAAATATTAAATGTTAAACTATAGAGGAAATGAAACATAAATGTAGACTGGTCTGCTCTCAGTTGAACAATGCAGGAGGACCTTTTAATTTACGACAAAATAGTTGACAAACTTGCGCTTAGTGGGGTATGGCAGGTTGCCAGCCTGATACGGACAGTTGGTTAGGATTCCACAGCTCGGCTCGCAACGTAAGGGTTCTTTTATATAGGCGGAACTCAGAGGACGCATTTGTAATATTACCTTCTGACAGAATGATTTTGATTTTGAATATGAAAGTTTACGAACGCTTGAACTAAGTTCTTAAGTTCAATCAGATTTGTAACTATTTCCTAGCTAAATTTCATCAAAATCGGTTGCAAAGTTCAGCCGTGAAAGTGTAAATGACTGACAGACTTTCGGGAATATTAAAATGGATGCTGCTCTCTTGGTAGTTAGCTGAGTGATGAATAAAATACTGTGATTGTCAAAGCTTTCCTGAATTGAAACAAACAACGGCTCAGAAATCAAATCACAAAAATCTAAATTCAGCTAGAAACAAATTAAATAATGTTTACAAATAACATATATATACAGTTATAACTACGCACTTCCATACATTTTATAAAGGATTTATTAAGGGGTAGCTTATAGCTAGAAACCCGATAATTCCCAGTGGTATCGTAATATCTTCCACCTTGTACGGCTTTGTTTAATCATCCGTGTTGTATTAGTGCCGACTATAGTGTACATCGCGTATTATATTGCCAATACACCATGTATCGATTGCCACACTTGGTAATATTGTCAAATTGATACGTCAGCGGCATTTGCCTTCAATAAATAGTACTCAACGGTGAATGAAGAAAGATAACTAAATGGATTATTGGATTGCATTATCACGTTAAAGACTCGTTTTCATTGTATCATTAGGTAAATCCTTGACCTTTGTAAAAATTAAACTCAAATATACTTAATGGGTATTTGTAGAAGCAAATATTTTAACATTACTGACATTATTGGCTATACAAAACTGGAAACGCACCTACTAGGCTTAGTCTTTAATAAGAAAAAGATTACATTGTTTGTAAAATAGTTGGGATATGTAATCTGTTACTGTCATATGAACAGCATGCACCTGCACACGTCACGCCAACGCTTTTCATGCAGCCAGTCCGAAAACTACGTTGGAATTTCAAGTTTAATAACTAGAGAATTCAGACAACACATGTCACACGCACACATTATGATCTGTTCGTATCTATAATAGTGTGCGTAGTAGCATGTAAACAACTTATGAGACTTTTGGTTGTCAAAATTGTGTATAAGATTCAGTTTCTTCTTACCTATCTGCGTACACACTGCCTATTACACAACTTACGGTTACAAACATAGCTTTTAGTATTTTTAGATCTTTATTCCAAGGTTTTAACTCAGAAATACGTTCGAGAACCAAAAGGTATGCAGTACAACGGCAGGAAGCAATCGCGATTGCCTTTAAAAAACATTTCGCTGGGAATAGCTCCTTTGACGTAACTCGGCACTAAGCCGGAGAAATATTTGATTAAGAATAATATAAAATAGCTGAGCTTTGTTTCTTTATACAAACTTCTACATTCTATATATTGGCGGCACCTTTTATTCAGGTATTTTGTAGGAATCTGTTCAATTCTTTGTATATGGAATCTATACTAATATTATAAAGCTGAAGAGTTTGTTTGTTTGTTTGTTTGTTTGTTTGAACGCGCTAATCTCAGGAACTACTGTCCGATTTGAAAAAATCTTTCAGTGTTAGATAGCCCATTTATCGACGAAGGTTATAGGCTATATAACATCACGCTACGGTCATTAGGAGCGGAGTAGCAACGAAAAATGTTACAAAAATGGGGAAAATGTTTGACCCATTCTCTTAAGTGACGCAAGCGAAGCTGCGCGGGTCCGCTAGTTTTATATAAAAATGATTCTTTTTGTTTCGTGATAAACTTTGTTGTCAGCCAATCTTAGTAGGTAGATGGCAGACTGTCATTTGGTCATGACTTGCGGCTTTAGCCAATGCAATCTGCACTATAATGCAAATAAATAGTTAATTTAAATATACTCGTGTAACAATAGTTAACAGTCATGCGAGACCATAAATACTATAACATACAATTCGGAAACAACTTCTTAAAAACTTATTTTTTTAAAACTACCCGATAACCCGACGTTATCAAATAAATATCTCAAAAACGAATTCTATGTTACCCTCAATATATTTTTACTAAATAATATAATCATATACAGTGTGTTTGCAAACCGAACGTCAGAGCAAACATTTACAAACATATTTTGACCACTCAGTTCAAATACGTCGGCGGTCCTCAAAGGAATAGAGATAATTTGCTTTCCCAGCTCGTGGCCGATGGTATTAGATTCAAAACCGACATGGTTACAAAGGAGAGGTTTAATTTTAGTTATTTTAGTACTTTGGATTTCAGAATATTTTTGGTTAGATATTTTATCTATACATATTTAAACATGATACGTAAAGTATGAAGAAAATTAAAAGCTATGTCCATTTGTATCTGGGTGTATTGATAGTTTATTTTGTTATCTACTTACTTAATCACGTGGATGCGTGTGTGAAAATATCGGTCCAAACTTTTTTCTAGGTTATATAGCCTATCCTTTTGCGTGTCTTTTAACTTGGCTGGTTTGTAAACACTACTTAGTCATAGTGTACTCAGTGCATATAGTCTGTTTATGATACTAGCTGTGAAGTAAAATTTACAATTGATCCAATTTGAGTAAGATTTTGTGATTCTATATTTTTACAGTTAGCAGCTTGACAGTTTTTTGTTTGGCAATATTTTTTTAATAACCCATATCTGTCCCACTGCAGGGCAAGGGTCTCCTCCCAAACGAGGGGGAGGGGTTAGGCCTTGAGTCCACCACGCTGGCCAAGTGCGGGTTGGGGACTTTGCATGCCCTCAATAAATGTATTTAACAAATTTTAGGCATGCAAGATTTCCTCACGATGTTTTCCTTCACCGTTAGAGCAAGTGATAATTATTTATAATACACACATAACTTCGAAAAGTCATTGGTGTGTTGCTTCGGATTCGAACCTGCGACCACTTGCGTGGGAGGTGCCAACTTAAACCACTCGGCTATCACTGCTTTTTGGCAATATTTATAAATATGATTTTGGTGGCACTGATTGTGTTTCGAACCTATACATAATTACTAATTATTAATTCATATCTAATAAACATGCAGACCCCAAACTCAATTTCACTAAAGGAGCTATCTTGAAAAAATCTAATTAACTTATTTATATCTGTAGTGAAGATTCCCAGTAATCTTAGTCCGGCGTTTCCTCAGATTTGCTCTGTGAAGTACAATGCTGTGGCGTCGGCAAGCCGCCCCTTTGTGCGGTGATATTAAAAAGCGAGCGGGGGTGAACGAGAATTGATTAGCTGTCAGCCGCGGCAGCGACCGACCAGCTCGGTGGAGACAGGAAATTAGCGGGACTTGAAGTATGCAGATTGTTTTTGACCTACAGAAGAAAATTGTTAGTTGTCCTTTTTATTACATGGTTAGAGGCACTTTTAGGAAAAAATGTTTGGAATCCGCCAGCTGTGTATTGATGGTGTTATCTTACCGTTCCTGTATGATGAAACAATAATATTGTTCCTATGTATATTTGAAATCACGTTAGTAAAGATATTTCCGAAAAACTAAAGGTTATTCCGTAGAAAGCCTACGATAACTTTCACTAGTGACGTGGAATTTACCTAATACGATTTGATACAGAAGTAGCGACAGCTTAAAATTTATTCTTTAAAAAAATGCGTATAAAATTTATACAAACATCAGAATCAAACATGACTTCACTTCACATTCAAACATAATGTTCAACGATACCAACGTGTTACGCAGCCCGCTACGCTCGTAGACGCTCTACGCGTGTTTCGTAGCGCCATCTCAAGATTTTTGTTGTGAGGACACTTTAACTAACGAGCTGCGACCGCGTCAATCCATCCCGGCTTTATATTTGTTTGAACAATCTTGTTCCGCTGCTACGGATTATAATTACGTGTTGAAGTACTGCGCTTTCTAATTTGTTTATTTTTCTAAGATTTGAGGACTGGTTTGTATTTTGTTTGTAATATTACCGTCTTTTACAGGTTGTTAACAAGACTTGGTTTGCTTGCTCCTCTTTTTGGCAGCATATCTTTAGTAAGGCGGCAAGAACGTTTTTATATCAAAGCCGTTAATATAATTTCTTGACCGACGAGCAATATTCTATGATTTATTAACGGCAGTTAGTTTTATTACCATTATTACTATTGATATCTAAATTACCTATTGTTTTCTATAATGTCAATCAACAACTAGAAAGCATGAAAGTTGTCCTTGACATTGTTCATTACCTATTGATTATCATTCCCAGTATATAAAATACAAAGCTAATAATTTCCCCGCATCACTTTTGTTCGCGCAACTTTGACTCACAAAGCATGACGGTATAGTTCGAAGAAGACTCATTGTCATGGAGTGTTCGTTACAAACATCACTGACTCATGATAGTTATCAGTATTGACGAGGTTGTATCGAAATATGGGACGTAGTTCTTGGAAGACTAGAAAAGTAGTGTTATGTTTCTAGTTGTACGACAAATCTAATTATTTCAGCTGTATATTTTTAGATGATATTATCTGAATAACATTTGTGCTAGACATAATATGTAACTTACTATATAGCTGCATGTATGCAAGGTCTAACCCTTCGTTCTTTTGCAAGGAGCCCCTTTGTCTAGATTGTGGGATGTAGACGCTGAAAAATGTGTAAATTTATATGTGTTTAATTAAAGAAGTGCAAATTGAAATAAACTAAAAAGAAGTGGTCATAACTAAAGTTATTATAAAAAACAACGAGACTGATATTGACTGACTAGAAAGTTAAAATTAAAAAAAATAACATGACGTAATGATTATTATAATGCACGAAAGCGAAAACGTATTAGTATAACCGTTAAACACTTAAAATATATGTAACAAAATTGAATACTTACTCATACAAAATGAATGTTTGAATATAAATGTACGAAATAAAGACATTTTGGCAATGAAATACTTAATTTTGCAAAAGTACCTTTCTCAAAAAGTATGATAGGAACAATTTCTTATATGATCTATAATGGTCGCTTAACGCGCTGGCTACTGGCCAAACGTTTTTTATGCCCGTAATTCATTCCACACATTTCTGTTACCGATTAATATTATAAATGAACTAATATTTCAAATGATAACTTGCGTTTTTTGTCCAATATAAGTCTGTGAAGAATTTTAAAATGGTGCCCCAGTTTTACGAGCTATTAAAAAAGTCATAAAGATGTTCTATTATATGAATATTCCTATCTACATTTTGAAGACTTGCTATGGTTTTGTTAAGGTCATTGACTGCGGTATACACCTTTTGTTGTGTATTATTTTGATATATTTTAACAGAATATAAAAGCGGCATTTTTACCTAAATTAAACAAACAGTAAAGAATACTGTCATTTGAACCGAAAGTGTTTTAAACCTATATTGTTCTAAAATTAATAAATTCATTTTAACTAAAATCTTATTTATACACCGTTTATAGAAAGAACTTCGCACAACAGTTGCACTATGTAATATGCAGAAGAAAACAATTGCAACCACAGCCAGTGGCAAAACATCAAATTAACCAATGTACACTGCATGATTGCGTTTAATTCCGTTTTTCTTTTTTTGTTAATATTGATGTAAATCATTACTTTATCTTGTGCATATTTAATAACCTAAAGCCTATGAAATAAAGCAAAACAAAGGCCAAAACATATAGTTGTTGAAGACGAACAAATTATAACAATCGTAACAAAACGTTCTTACATGTATTAGTACTAAGTTGTTTAACATAAAACCACACACCGTACTAAAATAAATCTTGTCTTGAACTAGACTAGACAATAAAGACAGAACTAACGCTAGTTTTATTCTTAAACTTAGTTTATAGCTGTACAGAGGTTGTAGTACCAACCTATTTTGTTTTATGCCTTTTTACAAGTCCTTTGTTCTTTTTCATAGATTACTTTTTAAGACAAGGTTCTTAATGTTGTCTGTACTTTTAACGCAAATTACTCTTAAGACCAGTTACACAGCTTATGAATGAGTGTCAATACCCTATACGCTGAATAAACATATAATGTAAAGCCACACCCATCACCCGAACTCTCAAGCAGAGGTAAATGGTATACACTCACGGTTCACCATTAACAAAGTCTGTCCCATGTAATAGAGGACGAGCCTATTGCCATTTACCGGGCACGTTATAAATCTCGGGGTACTATTAAGAAATATTCTATTTACTTTAGAAATTAGCAATATTACTTTACCTGGCGAGGGAATCGAACTCTAAACCTCGTTATCAGCTGTCGAAAAGCTACTCATATCTCTAAAACTGATATCTCGACCTATTAGAAACCATGTATAAAAATGCTTCAGTGAGTTTCTCAATGCAAGGTATCGTAACTTTGTATGCACAATTTTGTATCAGAAGCTGTCTTTCCCAGCAGTACCTATTGTAATAAATGGTTACATTGTAGATTCTAATAATATAAGGAAATTCAATATCTTGCAATTTTATTTGTTGAACTTTGTTGCATTTTGTATCGTAATTTAAATGCACCTGCGAACGTATTTCGCGATATAAGTATTACAATGTTATAGTTAGTAAGCATTGCCTTAATAACGTTACTCGCTAAAGTTTATGCTGTTCAGAAACATAACCCTTTGCCAAAGATCTCCTATTGGGATAAGGAGGTTTTGGGTCTTCAGTTTATAAGGCACGTAATGCGCCTTCAAGATCTGTAAAATATGAAACATACAAAGTTTTATCACGATGTGTTCGTTGACCCTTAAACAAGATCATTTTATTGTACACAAATAACTTCGAAAAAAGAGTATTGCGTTCGCCTTTTAATTTGCATGTAAAGCTTATCATTATTTACACCTATAAGTAATAGTAGGTTTCAAAATCAAATTCCTTTAAACCTAGTTGCTAGCAATTCTAGCAAACAAACAAATAGCTTAACTCTGTTAAAACAAAAGTTAGTACACGTAGTAACGAACTTACTACAGTTCGTACAAGTTCTTGTTCCGGGAGTGTACATGTTTCTCACCTTGGTGAAGTAAGCGCTGACCCGGCTTAGCACCTTAAGGGTCAAAGGGTACTACGGAACATTATGTTGCGAATGGATAACATTTTAATCTGATGAAAACATAATTTCATTAGCTAGCGGCACTTTAATCTAACTCTCACTTAACTGAGGATCTGACGCCTGTCGTACGAGAGTAGACCATTGCCTGGGCCAAACATGGTTTCAAAAAATAGGTTCTATTATGAGGTTAATTTGTAAAGAATGTCACGCGAAAAATTATCCAGACAAGCAATCACCAACCAGGTTCAACCCATGTGTCAAGTTTTTATAGGCCAATTTTTTACTACGAAGAGAGTCAGAAAAAACATGTCTGGACTAATTTTACTCAAACTTATTATGCAAAGGTAACACAACAATGTAGAAATGCGTAACCTTAGATAAAATATACATTGTATTCATTGGTATTTACATACCGAATCCTTTTTGCTTTTAAATATCCTTCAAATCTTAGTTCAAGCCACTAGAATACTTCTGTATTTACAACATAACTCATAGCTGTGATTTCAACGAGATAAAGATGATACACCCATCTTATATTTCCTAGTCGTCACCCTTAAGCTACATTTGCGACAATCGACTCGTTAACGGGAGTGCTTTCGAATCACACGGATGAGCGAGCGGCGAGTAGTTCTCATTCATTCACTCACTCACATAATAGTCAAATTGTTCGTTCAGTCGCACTTGCTCTTAATGGATGGAAGCCAGCTGCTCCGAATTTGTCCGAAAACGTCTTGAAAACAATTATGGGGTGGAATTTCTGGGAAGTCGTTTCGTCCGTATGCTGAAGACAACTTGCAGGCTCGCTTTGTTTTGAACGAAGTTAGGTTTCTATTAATTTGTCAAGACAATTTTATAAGTAAACGAATTAGCAGTCTAAACATAGAGTGAGTGCAGTAAGGTTCAACTATAGGTCCAAAATTGGTAAAGATAAGACGTTTGGTAGAGTATCCTTATTGGTTTCTTCGAGACAATTTACTATTTTCAATAAAAGAGCCTGGGCATAAAAATCTTGACATCTTTGAATGAAAAAGTTATTGAGACAACACGGATTAAACACACATACGAGTACCTGACAAAGCAACTCCAATGTGGCTAATAAGATGAGTATTTTCCACCGAATATAGAATCCATGCGCTTCTTTAAAATCAATTCATTAATCATTGATTTAGCAGCCTAATTAAACACTTAAATATCTTTGTTATTGTATTATAATAAACACAAGCAGGTGTTACAATCTAACTATGTAAACACCAAACCGAATTCATTAACCACAGGTAGGTATAGGAAGGTAATAAGACCTTTGTCACTTTCCCTATGAAATACCGCCGCCGGGTGCATGCATTGAATACCGAGAATTCCTCAATCTCTACCCAACTAGGTGTATAAGTAAGTATCTACAAGTTTCAAACTAAAATTAAATTCAAGAAGGTTCCTTGAGAGGCTTTAGTTTTGCATTTGAGCGAAGATTTTATGTTTAGAAAAGACTATATTATATTCAAGAGTTTTGTTTATGAGTTCTAGGCTATAATTAGATATTAATGATGCTAAATTGTTATGGAATGTATTGTTTTTTACAAGTAAGATTAGCACGAGTGTTATGTATCTTTAAATTGATAATGATATAGCATACTAATTTTATTTATAGGCGTATGACTGTTCCTTTCAATCTCAAGAAGTATAAAAGTTTGTAAATTGCCAAAATTAGATTAAGAAATTCGGCTTTAATATCTATCCTACCTATATCGGTATATAATGTCGGTAATAATATCTTAATGGCTAATATAGTAATTGATATAACCGTCGAAAGCAAACCAAAAAAACATTACTAAACTCCAAACCACAGTACACCGAAATACATTTCAAAATACGGATATCTATCTAAAAAAATCCTATCAGATTTTTCCCCGACTATAAACCGGGGACGTCCACAGACCGCGAATAAAAATAAAGGAATAACAAGTTGTATGTCGTATTCAGTGGAAGAGCCTTTGATGTGAATGCATCGATCGGAAGGTGGGAGTTCTTTAATACTAGCCTATCAGCCAGCTCGTGAATGTTTGTAGGACATTCAACCTAGGAATGTAGGCTAGGACATGAAGAATGAATTAAATAGACACTACGATGGAATATAGGGCTATATCTTAGGTCTATTGCTTAAATCTTCATGATGTAATTGGAAGACTTAATCTGACAAAGCATCGAAATTCAAAAACACAAATTTCTACTAGTTACCTTATTTTGAAAAAACTTACTTATTTGACAAATCTGAATCGGTGTAATGTGTCTGAGTTTAACCCGAGCATATTACATCAGAGATCAACAGTTTATCGTTCAGATTTTACATAATTAGCTCTTCTCGGCAATAAGCGGTATTAACTTAAATTAATCTAGTATGCATAATCATAAATATTGACAGCCAAATAATCATCACCTTTTCCAAAAAATACCCTATTAAACAACTACTTCCTTCGCATTAAACAAACAAAACAACAACTTCAATATATTACGAACAATATAAACAAAAACGTTGGAAAATAAAAGGGTGTTGGGCAAAAGTACGTCGGTATTCTGTACGTGCACAAAGCCGAGGTGTATTCACAAAGTTCAGGCATTCACCCCAAAACTTTAAGGTCCATCCCGCTTCATTTCATACCTTTAGAACTTTACAATCATTATTCTACATTTGCCAAACTAATTGCTATGCTATCAGGGTGGCCTTTAAAGCCGGGGTACTTAATTTTGCATGTATTTCCACCTGCGAGGGACCGATAAGTGTTCGATAATAATTTTAGAATGATTGTGTAGTTATCGACTATGAAACGAACATACTGATGTTTATTAGATTAATAGGTAAAGCTAAAATACCCTTTTTGATTCGTATAGATCAGTTAATATTTTGAACTGAGTGTCAAAGTTACTTATGGCTTAACGGCTAAAAGTCTGCCTATTGGCATAACTATAACTCAACTTCTATCTAGCCTTCTGGAAGATAAAGACAATCAGATCACCACTAAACAACCTCCTGGAATCTGAATGTTGCGATCAAAAGGTTGCTTAACTTACTAATCATTGGCCGAGTTTTCAATGTCGCTTACATAACTAACTGTTTCCTCTAAAACACCTTAACACGTTTTCTTCTAAAGATGAACTAATAAGCGTCACATATTTCACTGGTTACTTGTTTCTGAGTTCCGAGAGTATTACAAAGTTACAGTTCTACAAACGAGTTTTCTTCGCTAAGAGCTTTTCCTATGATAGTTGATTAATTGATCGATGTCCTACACTCAGCACATACTTAGAACTGAAAGTTCTAGCTCTCGTTAGGTCAAATATATCTTAAAAGTTAGCTAAATGTCATAAAGAAAGACAAATAGTTTTAGAAATCACTCCTTTTCTTTGACATACATACATAAAATCACGCCTTTTCTGGTCATGTTGCATCATGGTGGGTCATCCATACATTGGACCGTTTATAACAAATATTAATTTGTCTTTTCCAAGTTTACTTGATGTTTCGGCTAATTTCCTGCAGTGGTAATTGCCGCCAACTGATTTTCTTCACGGTGACAGCAAAAATTTGATCTTTTAAAGCTTAATTTCAAGATATTTTTTTTTTTGTTACGAATATCAATTCCAATAAAAATCTATACTTATATGAAATATAGTCTACGACTAATACAATAATAATAAAGTCTGGATGCAAATGAAACCATGCGTTGCAGAAAGTCATTATTTTTGAGTGTTATTAAGCATTTATACGTTTATTTTATACAAACGAATTCAATTGTGTGAGTGAATTTGGTCAGACATTTTGCATACAAATAGAAATCCGATGACCGTGCAGTATTGTAATGTAATTGCGCTGATGCTGCAGTCAAAGTCTATGCAAAATATATGTACTAAAAGCTTAGTACATACATAAAATATAGGCAGGATTTTTATTATTCCATAGCACTTACAATAAACATATGTTTGTTTTTTTTTAAACGGTTTAACATATTTGGATAAATTAGGCATAGTGATGTGCACTCTATTCCAGGAAAGGCTAAAGGCTACTTTTTCGGCAACGAAAATCACAAACGGTATCTGTTCTGAGTAAAATCTTTGCTATTTTAATTTACAAGATCTTTAAAGTAGTACTTAAGATAATAATGATAATACTTATGTTCGTGGAAGGTCGGGGTAAAGGCGTAGGTTTTATAATGAATACTTACACCCACGTTACTCCAGTTACTACAGCGACATAACACTACTAACTAACTAACTACTACATTCACAACCTCATTCTTGACTAACACAACTTCATTCTATTTTATTCTGTATTCACTATTTTCTAAACTAAATATCTAGCTCCCACACAATACGCTTCCTTTGTGCACAAAACGCTTCAGTACACCTGCAATCTGATACAAAATCTTATAAAATACATATGAAAATTCGAATATTCTATTATAGTAGGGAAGTATGGTCTGATATTTTGCATATAGAAAGTGTATATCAAAAGCAAGGAGGGACTTTGTGCAACGGCAACGTTGGCCGGTACCCGCCTCCCGCGGGATGCTTCGCTAGAATATCATTTATTTTTCTTTTGCGCTCAATATTATGCACTTGAACTAACAAATCCGAGATAGCCACCAGTTCGCTGCAGGTATAAGAAATTGGTTTTTCTATCTGTTTGTAGAGCATTCAAGGTAGGAGATAAAGTAGGCACAAGTATTGGTTTCTTGAGATCAAAAAGAAACAATATTTGTTCTAAACATATGTCTGCCTATTGAGATTAGCCGGATACTGTTATTTCGCCATTTTTTTATTTCATCAGATTTTTTGTTGCTGTAGCTGTTCTTTTATAATTGAGCGACTCAAGCCAGGAACAATGATTAGTAATGAAACATGAAAGGCTCATTTAAACCTGAGACTAACACGTAATAATATACACCATCGCTCATATTAAATAATCAAAACGTTTGTCTGTTCACAATAAACTCAAAAACGATTAAACGTATTATCCTGAGGTTTTCATCAGAAGACAAACAGATTCATTAGAACAGTTCTAATGATTTCATGATTTAAAGATTTCAAGTACATTATACGATAATGTCGAAGTTGTCAAAGGTATCAAAGCTCTGCGATCAGACAGCAAGTCCTGGCCGAACAATGTCTTGATCTGCCAGCAGTAGATGTAGATAATACAAGCTATTTCGGAGTATCTCAGTGATTGTTCCAAGGAATTTAATCTGTCGAACCGTGTCGGATCGATGCGACTAGACCACTCGCGTCCGGTGAAATTAACTTCACAAAAACTAGTCTACTAAGTTAATGTGAAAGGGTTCCTGGTATAGTATCCTTGGATAGTTATTGAGGAGATGTATGCTGGCTGCTATTGCCGTATTGCAGTGTGTCTATATGCATTCGAGTGATATTCGTACGTAATATAGATTTAAAATTTTGGTTTCTTTTTGTGACAATTTGTAGCCAAACGTGTTTTGTCATTTAAACGTAACAAGCTATATTTAACCGAATACAGCCTAAGTTTGAGAAGTAGAGTTTAAAAAAATCTGCTCGTTGAGAATGAAAGTACAGGGAAATAGCAGTTTTCTTCAATTTAAATATCTTTTGGAATGTATATATTACTGGTTTTTTTTGTGTATTACTAAACGTAGAATGTAAAGATAATATAATATCACTGCAAAAGCAACCATAATATACGTTCCTTACAGGCAAAGTCAGTATAGAGAGACGTAACAACAAATCAACAACTAAAATCTTGAAATGTCAACTTATAATCACATAAAATTTCAACAACTACACACTACCGTCCACACGTATGTATGTATCATATCAAATATGTTCAGTTAGTTTTCAAGGCGAACTTATCCCACACATGTTGGTACCCTTTAAAAATGTC
Organism: Anticarsia gemmatalis; assembly: GCF_050436995.1. NCBI lineage: Eukaryota > Metazoa > Arthropoda > Insecta > Lepidoptera > Erebidae > Anticarsia > Anticarsia gemmatalis. The sequence goes on from NC_134752.1 coordinate 3,160,959, forward strand.
CGAACAACTTTTAACGAAGAGCATCAACAAAGATGGAAATTCTTTGCAGAGTTTCCCACAGTTTTGCTTATAAAAGTGGCGGGCGTAAGTTTCTCCTACGTGTTTTACATAAGACCTTTATGGTAGGTTCTTTAAGGCTCTATGGGGTGTGTTGAGGACTTTAGGGATGATGATTTGGATGATAAAATGGATGTCTCGAAGTTGAATGAACTGGGAACATCTTTGTTTTTTGTTATACTTACTATTTGGCGAATGTGCAAAAACATACATATTTGTGTGATACAATTTGGTTTGCACAGATAACATGCTTTAGTTCTTTATTCATGTTTTTGTTCATAGAGGTAATTTAAAAAAAAATCTTATTTCTATAGTGTGATTCTGGGCCGCAGCCAAAAAACTTTTAGGAAACATTTTTCTCTAAGGACACATTTCGGAACCTAAATACGTGAACTATAAAAAGAAGAAGTAAATAGCAAAATATAACCTAAAAGGTTCATTTCCTTTAAGAAAATCACCTTTATCGTTTACAGTACAAAATCGTTTCGTCGAAACAAGCCAATTTTCTAAGTGTTGTTCTAAACATATTTATAAAATGTTTATCGAAACTTCTCGGAAATTTCGTAAAAAGCCGTTCTTTAGCAATCAAGTGAATTTAGCGAAGAGGAAAATAATAATAAGGTCAAATACATTATTAAATATAACGTAAGGGGATGTTTGCAGCTTGTAAGAGGGTTATTATTAATTTATACGATTATTGTTTAATGAGTCGAGGTAATTACTCTTCATTGTGGAACATCCACCATTAATAACAAAAGTATAGCTACATAGTGACCTGTTTTGCAAAACGAATATCTTTCGAGGTAAGTAACAGTCGGCATAAAGCAGGTTTTATGTAGATCCTTTGTCTTAAAAAGGCCACATAGCTTAGTTTATGTTGCGTGATTAGCTATCCTTTTCCTAATCTAAGTTCTAGACAGCGCATCAGTGTAAGCACCAACAGTCGTCTAGTCAAGAAATACCCTATTACCATTAGACGTACAAAAGCTCTAACAGAGAGAACATTTCCTTTAATCTACCCACACAAATGTTCCAGAGACGGAGAGAGAGATGAAATGTAATACATTTTTATTGGAATGATACGTTTCATTACAACATCCGATAATCATTTGAAATTATCTCCCCAATTCCCTTTGTCCCTGTTAAGTCTAGGTACTAAGGAACTAATCCCCAATATCCCGCCCGTAGTTATTTTAAGCTTCGACGAATAAGATTTCCGATGATGGAATTATTCAAAACATTCACAAGATCACAAGCCAACGAAATTAAATTCCAACAAAGCGCTGTCTTCGGAAGACTGAATAAAAAAATACCTTGGCAAAATCCGGTTAAATTAAATCAAAATTTGACATTTTCTTTCGAGCAACTTTTCGGTTAGTTACCCCAAAAACGAATTTATGAAAATATTTTCATCGTGAATGTTGAAAAGGTTGTGAAATGTGAATGAAGGTATCATGGACTGTCCTTGCTAAGAGACGAAATTAAATTGTATTAAAAGTGTCCGAGAAATTATGGTTTAAGATTTACTGGCTCAGTGGGGTCGAAAGGGGTCAAAATATCAGCTTCTATTTAAATTACTAACATTCTTTATAAATTGTAAATGCGTTTAATTAAAATCAAAACCTCTAAGCAACTATACAATCAAACTAATTTATTAAATAAATTGCTATTAGCTATCGAATAATGAATAAAGAATTGCGAATGAAATGAAAATTCTCATATCTTGGAAAAGAAACATGTTTATTGCGAAAATATTGGCTTTTATGAACGTATTAAAAATAGAAAATGCAAGGAGATGAGAGACTTTGTTTGTGATTGAGTGAATGTATTACGTGGGTGTATAAGTACTCTCATACTTTCTGCATCATAGTTCTTTATTACATTCTCTATCAATGTCTTAAAAATATGAAATGTATCTCTATCAATTGCTTGAAAATATCATTAAGAAATGTATTTTTTAGATTCTTTTAAAAACACGTTTAGCAGTAGGTATTTTGTAAACTTTCGTAGTCTCAAAAAAATGGTATATATTTATATAAAAAAAATACTATTAGTTATATATACAAGTGAAAATATGTAAAAGTAGCGTAGGGTAATTTGGATTACGTTAAATTCTTTAAAAAGAGAAACATTATATTAGTATTTTTCTAAAAAAAATTAATCAAACGCCATCCAAAATCAAATCATTTTTTCTACCTCTAAAAGTAATCAATTTTATGAAATAAATTATAACATCAGTACCACAACCAGCATTATGACGTCACAATACGCTACATTTTATCTCTACATTCCGAAAATCATCTAACATCAACTGAATATTTGTACAACATATCTTCTACTTATATAACATACATAGAAACAATATAAGCATATACGTAAGGTGTCCGTAACATGACTACATAGGAACATGTACCGTATTGGTCTGACAAAGCCTTATTAGGTTGTGTTGTGCACGATGCAAGATGCGCCCGGCATCAATCGATGTGGGTTACCATGGCAACCAGAGCCCGCAACCAGACGATACCTTTATATTGTACGATTTGGGGACGACTGCTCTACGATATTTAATATGATAGATTTTATCTATCATATTAAATATCTTTATCTATCTTTATCCTGAAATGTATGCAATTGCTGATCTCAAAAGTTTGACGTAGATTTCCGGGTCGGGTCAAGTTTCTTTTTTTTGCCTGTCTAATACGTTCCCTAAAGATTTTGGTCCCATGCTTGCCGCCTTTTACATGGGACCAGCAACATTAATAGTTAAACGTGGGTGCATTACACCCACTTCCTCTGAGTATAATAATAAAGAACATATACAGAGCAAACTACATTTCTATTGATGCCTACATTCAACTTTCGCCCAAAGCACTGCCTGAAATTTGAAATAAAAATTAAATTTCTTCATAACTGTTCTATTACTAATCAAAAGCACAACAAACCCAAAAGACCCTTAGTTCAATTCCAAATAAAATACTCCATTAGTCATGACTCTAGTAAGCTGGCGTAATCTATTGTAATAGATAATTACAATAACGAATTTTTTAATACAACACATTCGCGATATACACATTTTTTCCTATTAAAATTTTCCCATCTGTATTAAAGTTTATTCCAATCAATCATTCGGCGTTTCCTGCTATAAATAAATTACAAGTTTTTCTGCTTATATACAAAAAAATGCATTAAGATACAACGTTTTGTTTATAAAAATCGTACAGTATAAAACTCCCTTCGCCCCCACGCAAAATTGGCAAACTCTATACACAGATGAATGGGATCCATGCCTTCAAACTTTAGCCTGTCAGTGACGACTTTGTTGACACCTACTCACTGGGGTATTCACTTATTTATTACTTTTTACTTTCCCTATGTATTGACCACATAATAATATACTTTTGTTAAGAAACGTACGAAGTTTGAAGAATGTTGTATCAAATAGAGTGCCTATTTTGTGCAACTATATCAACTATTGACAACCGAATTGCTATTGAGAAATGTTGTATGAAACACTAATCAGCGCCCCTAGCGAATAACACGTGAACTATTTCTTCTATGTTTTTCCAAATGTCGAATGCTCGCTATTTGACAGCGGGTACTGAATAAAGGTACATTTAATTTTTGTTTGCAAATAGTTAAATTGTGAGTATTTCTTTTTTTAGCCTTTTCATTATACTTATTTAAATTAATGTAAACATATAGCGAATCCATAACTTAATAATCAGTTTTGCTATTTTTTCAAAGGAAGCGAGTCCCTTTAATGATATTGTGATTAAATTCATTCGTAATCTTGGCATACAGGGGATGTATCCTGAAGGATTAAAAAGGGAGGAACGGTGAGTACAAACTTTTTGATTTTAATTTTTTTTTTTTTCGTGATACTGTTAGTCTGCGTCATCTCACTGTTGGTCAAAAGCCTCCTCGTAAACCTTATTTTTTCATATTTGATTCATAGTACCTAATTATAGTAATTTATTTGGTGGGTCGTTTGTTTCATGATTTCTGGAAAATTTTTATTTTACTGTCGCGACATTAGTCATTAACGTAATTAATTATTAATGACAAAACGTAGGAGTATTGCAAACAAAACTGCCAACACCTTCGCGAGATTTTATTTATATTTAATTTACCAACTAGTTATACAATTACACATATCATGTCTAACACAATCTATGAATGCATATCACAAACAGACAAACAGACAAACGTTTACTCTCAGTATACAGTATGCACAATGCACACTGAGTGGTTTGATACAATAACGTGAATGAAACAAAGTGCTCCATCACTCTATTTAGTTGATTGATGTTCATTTTAGAGCATAGCTTGATGGAACAATCCAAATCTGGATACTATAGCACTCAACATCGTATTTGATGATTGTAATTTTTAAACTTTACTTACGTAAATATGGACGGTGTTAGCTTTCTCATGCCCGGTTTCTGAGTACATTTAGCGGTAGTTTATGTATTCAATAGCGTTTTTTATGTGAGTTTCAACGCTATTGATTAGATAAACTACCGCTAAATATACCTCAGAAACCGCGGGTAAGTGAGTCGAAAATAAATCAGGATTACGGTACCTACATATTACATATCTGCTCTATATAATATTGTACAACCTCTAGAACAGTTTTTAAATCAGAAGATCTTCCAGCCACTACCCAATAATGATGATCTACTGCTAGTACTATCTTTTTAACTTTTGTTTGTGTCTACCAACCACCCAGATAGGTGTCCAAACCCAATCATCTGGATACATAATTACAAACAACATACCATTTTGAAGATACCTCTAATAAGAGAGAGCTAAATTGCCAAACAAAACAAAAAAGGGTTTTCTCTCCATATTTTACGTAACCCTAAATTCGGTTGTTCAAACTTTACTGAAGCCAATTGAAAATATATTTTTATAACGCATAATCGCATTTCGAAAATCGATAAGGCAATTTACATAATTTTACGCATGTAATTGAAATTTCAGCGATACGCAGACCTAATAAAACCGCAAATATCAATTTAGTATATTATTACCTGAATTATATTATTGCATACTCACATGCTTAATTTGTTTTTCATTGCTATGGGCGCCATTTTGGGTTTCATTGTTATACTTTAGACCTGCGGCAATAACACACTGGCGAATGAAAAATGGACTTCACTTATAACTTGTTCCACGTGGAAATCAAAGTCACATTTCTTGATGAAAGAAAGTAGTAGTCTGTGCAACACAATTATTTCAACGTGGAAGTCAAAGTCTAGCTTCTAGATGTAGGAAAACAAATAATTTAAATGATTTCAAATCGAATCAAATAGTTTTATTTCAAGTTACAAAACAGATAAACAAGTCATCTAGGTACAAAGAATTTACGTTTCTTATTGATCAGATTCTAATACAATTTTAAACTATAATAAGTATTAATGTCCCCTTAGCCGATACTCAGCTATAGGACGGCCAGTTTAGTTGAAACCAGCCAACTGTGCTGGACTTGGTTAATAGTATCAAATGTGAGTCCAACCGCGTCACATAGGCATTCTAAAATTAATAAGTATTATGTAAAACTATTGTAACTTCTAAATGGCTATAAAATAAATATCTTTAAGCTCTGTATTTCACAAAATTCGTCGGACACATCAGAGAATTTCCAAGCCAGTCGGCCGATGTTTCCCGTCGCGTCATTTCCAGTCGGGTTGGTGCGAATTTCAACACGGTCTCAGTGTTCAATCGATTACATTAAAAAGCAATGTCCTACAATATAACCGGATATCTGAAACAATTTAATTTGCAGTAAGAATGTTACTATCTGTACAATGCAGCGCTATGCTTTTCAATTCAATGTATTTTGCAAAAGGTGAACGAAAGTATTTCGGTAATAAACTCTTTTCAATCGCTAATATTTTCAAAGCCAATTTATAATCATGTTGTAGTAGTTATTCAGTTTGTTCTTAACATGCTGGTATTATTTAGTTAGCATTTCTAAGAAAGTCTCGGTTTCGTTATGAGCATGGTGTAAATAACAACAGCTTTATAATTGACTCACAATATACTTTGTAACTTTATTTAACTGCAATTTTAGAATAGACGCAGGCGCTATTTTTTTCTGCAGTTGCAGAAAATTATTTCCAGAAAACCGTCGTGATATTTCTCTTATTTCACATCTATTCGCAGAAAAATATAACAAAAATAATTTCTAGACAAAAATAAAGCAAAACAATAATGATTCCCTGGCTGCAAACAAAAAACTTATATTAACAATTCCATTCGCAAGGAGAGTCGTCTCGAGTCGCCCGAGGATGCGCTTGCCTCAAAACAAAACTATTCCAATGATACTCCGTGCAAATTACTTTCTTTTACGTAGATACAAATTGAATTCAGTCAAATTAGTCTGGAGAATAGTGTCTTAAAGACGTAGGTACTTTAGTAATACCCAGGTTTTATTTTAAGTACAAATAATATGCTTAGTAGCTAGAGCAATCCGTATTGCTATTTTCTACCACTATCGACTATTGTAATCCAGCTAACTGTCGTCAATTTTTATATGAAAACCTGATCAGCGCACATATTTTTAAGAACTTCCATTTTTTTATATCAAACTTTCAATACACAATAGTAACGACTTTAGAAAATCGCGCTACTTTACAACATACATATTATTATAATTATGAACCGACATCGATGGCTCTGATAAGAAAAACAAAATCGCATCGTTTTAACACAAAGAAACATCGAAATATCGTGTCGAGGCTAACATTTTTTTCCAAGATCTTACTCCAAAATACACATATACAAGCTAGAAAATATCACTACTAACATAAAATTGGGTCAAAATTTTCGGCATAAAAATATACCTACCAAACAAATTGAGAACCACCTTTTTAAAATTTTGTTACTGATAAAGAAAACTGCCTTTTCAGTTTCCACCATTAAAATGCCGTAGTAAACCGTGGCATGCTCAAAGCAGGCTTAATAAATGAGTCCATACTAACTCATTCATTACACAGATTAGTAAACAAAGCGAATATTCGTTGCAAATGAATACGACGCTCCGGTATAAGCACACGAACCCTATTTTATTTCGATGTTATTGTACAGGTGTGTGCCAGAAGTTACAGTATGTACAGCAAAGCAAGAGATATTTAAATATGAAGCTGTAGGAAAGTTTTAGAGCTTTTAATTACATTTTCAATAATCGAAAATATTCGAATTTGAATCAGTTCTGAGTATCGTGATCATTAAGCATTTTAAAAGAATCATCCATCTCTTTCCATTCCGGTCCTCACTGTCTGGTAAAAACTGATGGTGACACTCATTTCACAATGACCTATATTGTTTACAGAAGCCTAATTAGTTATAATCAGGACAATAATTATAACACCTCAATTATATATTTTTGTACATGCGGGATTTGATACAGCAATATCTTGACAGGAAAGCTAGAGAACAACTTTGCGGTCCGACCAGGGATCCAAATCTGAGACCTCTGCGAGGTTGCCACTAAACGCATACACTGCCCACCGCGACCGCAGCTGTCTACAATCGATACCCATCGACAATGTTTTAATTGAAAAAATATCAGCGCCCCTAGCGTATTGCTCAAGAACTATTTTCTTTAAGCAATTTAAAAAGTCAAAAGATTCCTCAGATACTTCCAGGACAGGCACTCAATAGCACAGGTAACCCAAATAAATTAAAGTACTGAAAATATTCTGTCCTGTAACCAGGATTATCATCCTTCATAAATTATTAATTATGATCTAGAACCCAAGTTGAAATGTGGACGCGAAATATTCAAATGTAAGGACGAAACTGTAGCGATTCCGACTTAATTGCGAGCCCCTGTATTATGTTAATTATTTCCATATTATGTACACAGCAAATAAAGTAAGTATTGTAATTTGTTTGTTGATGGTGTATGGAGTTGATAAAACATATTTTTTTTATTATTAAACTGAACGTGGGATAAGGACAAGATAAAGAAGTAACATTCGTCTCTAGAACATATTTCGAGGAATACTTAATCTGAATCTGGGAAAATCTTACCCCACTGGTATACCTATAAGATTATCTACGTTAGGTATAACTGCTAGGTGCTGTCTTAGTCCTAATTCTTGCTTAAGTATAGACACAGATTAGGCGTAGGTAAGTACCCATGTCTGCAACAATCTAAAAGAAATAAACGGAACGGCTTTAAACAAAGGTAACAAAATAATAGCCGTGTACATACAGCTCCATTAAAACTATTAATAACTAAATTTTATTTCACCCAATTATTTTCAACAAAACTCTCAAAAGACAATATGTCAGCGCGGAGATTAAAAAAAAGAAAACGCACCCACCCCTCGAATATAGGCGAGGGTGAAAACCACAGACTAAACAGGGAGGATTACGCCGACAACCATCGATTGCGACACATGCGGAAAGAACGTTTCTGTGTTAACAAATCAACATTAAAACTGAGCCAAAATGAGTGATTTATCTTTGGAAGAACAGCCTGGGGTGCGTCTTAATAAAAAAGTGCTTGATTATTTATTTTGTAAAATTGTTTGGTTATAGCAACGCTGAGATGTTCGCACACTAAGAACTATGCAAATCTGTGTACATGTGTGAGTGAATACAGGAACTTGATGTGTTTCAAAACCACATTGCATTGTCATTGCACCGCATATTGCAAAAACTCTGTATGATTGAAGAAGCGCCTGTTAAAAAAATAAAGGCAAAATGTCTTGAAAAAGTAACTTGCTTTTTATTGAGATCACAATGCTTACCCATAGATTTAAACATACTCATTAAGCCATATCGCTTTCTACAGGCTTCGCATTAGCTTATATATTAATAAAGACAAAGATACATCAGTATTTATTTCATGCTTATTTTTGTCGGTCATTTTAAATTATGTAATCTGTGGTAGGTGCGTTCAAAAAGCTTAATAATAACAAACGCAAAAATGCACTCATCATTACATTTCCCATGTCCCATCATTTATACGTACCTTTGGTAAGAATTGCATAGAAATTATATAAGCTCAAAATTACAAGGTCTAAAAGTAAATTACAGCTATCCATTATTTTTCACAAGATATGCTAGTCGCTAGACATTAAAAATGACAATGCTACTGCACTTACTATTTCTATATGTTGGAACGCATCACTAGTATTGCCATGTAAAAAAATAAATGCTTTGATTGTAAAAATATAACTATGACCCAGAAAATGCTTACCAAAATATTTTATTGTGGGTACGTGCTTTATATTTATCTACTAATGTTAATTACAACCACTTCAATTTCATTTTATTTGAAACAAACACAATGTCTAAAAAATTTTACTTAACTTTCATTGTTGCAACTTGTTATTGTTGTTATTCAAATTAATAATTTATACTAAAAATACCCAAGTATCATTTCGCGAAGTACATAGTTCATTGTTGTTAGAACTTATATATTATAAGATAGCAGCATATTTGACTTTTAAGTTCCGAATAAATTTTACCTAATTCAATTATTTTTTTGAGGTAATCACGGCTATTTTATGGTAACACATAAAACCAGTCACGTCACATCGCGACGTTAGTGTGGGTGCGTTGTGCATGCGTGCGTCCATGAATTTGTGAGTGAATTTTCATGTTTGTGTGTATTTCTGACGCCGTTTGTGACTCGTCTGTCATCCCTCTAATTTTGGATTTTATCACTAAAACCCTTCAAACTGTCGTCTACGGGTACGTACACTTTATTTATCTACCAACGCTCATTCACAGGTTACTCAAAACATTGTATTATTATTGTACGTGTAACCTGTTTGGCAGGCGTTGTCTCCAGGCAGTGGCCATAATTTTGAAATAGTTTTAAAGACGCTATAATTTGGATATTTTTCGGTATTTGGGCCGTATCGATCGTGTTATCTGAAAGCCGGTTATCTTGCGATTCCGAGTGTAGCTCGTGTTATTATCTCGGTGCGGGGGCTAGGTGATCGTATCGGCGGGCATGAGCTAACAAGCTATAAAACTCAGTCGGCTTTTCGATGCCGGTCGGTGTACAAGTGTTCGCGCGCACAAGCATGAAATTATAATGGTGGGGGTAGTGTTCTGTCTGTCTGTTTTTGTTTTTGTGGTGTCTGTGAAGTGTGCTAAGTGCTTGTTTTGTTACAGGCCGGCAGAATGCTAAAGTTCATACGCGGCAAGGGGCAGCAGCCCTCTGCTGAAAGGCAGAAACTTCAAAATGAACTGTTTGCGTTCCGCAAGGTATGTACTTAGCATGTAGACATTTGTATAGATAGCTTTATACTTTAGAAAGTTTAATTCAGAAGTTGGTTTAAGTTCATACTTGGTGTGTACTGATTGTTAGTGTCCTTTAAACTGAAGGTTATTACAAGGAATTACTTAATACATACTTGAGTAATGTTTTGCCTCATTATACTGATAACACAGCACTCCTAAACCTTATCATTGGAAAGGAATGTGCTTCAAACTTTTAAAACAATTAGTAAGAATGAGAAACACTGGCCATTATAATCTACCACAGATACAGAAAATCTGAAATAGATTTTTTAAAAAGCCGACCAACCCTAGTCAGTACTTTAATTTCTGAATGAATATGTAATGAACTGAATTTGTGTTAAGGAACTAATCAATCACGTTGGAGTAGTTAAGAATGTCAGTTTTATTTAACGCAAAGTAATTTTGTTTGAAATATAGACTAGTTCAGTTTTGCATTATGAGTAGTTGTAGGTAGTAAAATTTAAAGAATATAATACTAACTATGAAACATTCCGATGTACGTCTTCTTACCAATATTACATATTTAAATAGTATGTTTGAAAATAATTTTATGTCCTTTATTAAACATTTTGTACATGAAACCAGAACTTGCTAATTATATCAAATTTCTTATCCCCCTAACATTACTTGTGATATAAATTATTATACCGCTAAAAAACTACATCTACAGACCATTTGCAAGTACAAACAAAAAATGCAAAATATTTTCCTCCATTTTATTAGCATTGCGTTGCAACCGATGACAAAAACCCGTCTCAGTGCTATGATATAATGACGTTCTGTGAGAAACACCTACAATGAGTAATTATGACACACATTTTCATATAATACAAACACTACACACTCATTATTTACTGAATACTATGTATGGATTTTTTATGTACCGAGAATTAGGGTAATTTTGTGTTGTTAATGGTTTGTTTTTATTGCAGTATGTATCAATTTTGGTAATTGTTTATTCATTTTCGACTTGAATTGCATTTGAAAATGAGTGTTCTGTAATTGCCATAAACTAGCGGGCCATAACACTTTCGCAAGAGTGGACAAACATTATTGTAATTTTAGTAGCGATCATCATTTTTCTTGCAATTAAAACAGCCTTTACTAATCAGTGATAATGTAGCATTCGAATGGTGAAAGACATTTTAAAATCGTCGACTTTTGGAGCCAATTTCTTACAAAAATACTTACATACAAATCTTCCCTCTTTAAAATATTAGTAGGTGTAGAAAAATAATCCTATGTCTAACTTTACAGAAATCTTACTAAAAATCAATGAATTTAGAGATATTAATACATTTTTTTCATTCATTCTATGGGAAGTACCAATGCCTTGTGTATTACTAATATTCTAATAAGTAGTTACTGCTTTTGTGGTTAGTTTATCACAATTATTCATCGAGGTCGGATGGCAACCCGCGGCCTTGCACCGTACACTCCTTAACTTCTAGCCTATTGTGCTCGGTTCATTGAGACTAAAGTTACGATAATGCAGATTTTATGATAACCTACGACCGACTGATGATCAGTACTCATCTTCATACCTACACAATAACACACCTTTTCCTATAGAGATACTAATCTACCTTATGTTAAAAATTGATTGTAAACTTGCAGATAGGTTTTTAACAATTGAAATGCCTATTTGTTTAGTCTTTTCATTCAGTATTGTTAGTTTTTATCAACGCACTTTTGGACTTATTTTTCCTCTTAGGTTTAACTAGCTGACCCGCGCAACTTCGCTTGCGTCATATAAGAGAGAATGAGTCATCATTTTCCCCGTTTTTGTAACATTTTTTACTATTACTCTGCTCCTATTGGTCGTAGCGTGATGATATATAGCCTATAGACTTCCTCAATAAATGGGCTACCTAACACTGAAAGAATTTTTCAAATCGGACCAGTAGTTCCTGAGATTAGCGCGTTCAAACAAACAAACAAACAATCAAACAAACAAACTCTTCAGCTTTATAATATTAGTATAGATAGTATTATAGTATACTATAGATGAACATACTTACATGATATATCACGAAACACGTTCTGTGAATAAGAGAATGATAGTGAAAATTTGCTAACTTAAAACCGCCCGATAAATAGGTACTTCAAATATCTGTAACAAAGCTTTAACTTTTGATAGACCTCACTTGATTATCACTTCTAATAGTATAGTATACACACCCATATTCCAGACAATTCTTTCAATAAAAACTCATAATCAGTACTTTTAACTCGTAACACAAAACAATAACCTCTTTTTACAAATCATATCTTACATTCAGGCTTTGTCTACTGATTACAAAATGTTTGTAGGTGTTATCGCCCTTTTTTATTTGCCTTCAGATTAGGCTGCGTGTAATTTTTATAGTACGTATAGTTTTCAGTGACTAAAACAGGCCATGGTCATGTTGCGACATAACTTTATCATGATACATTGGTTTTTGGTGTGCAGAATGTGTTTACCTATCTAATGGGTTAAAATTACGTTAGTTAGTTATGATTTCTGATGTTTGTATTAAACATAAAGCCCGTGGTAACAAATCCTTAGGGCCTATCTGAACAAAAACGAATATTCGTTGAAGTTTCGTATGTTTCTTATCACAGTTCGTTGTAAAATATCGGTGGAACTATGGTACAAGAATATAAGGCAAGCTTATTCGATACTGCTTACTCCGTGTCAAAATTAAATAGAGTAAGGTAACACCTTAAAATTGTACGAAATCTCGTTTCACGAACCATAGTTAGACCTCTGTTGAGAATGATCTTACACGAATTACGATTTGCAGTTTAACTGAGATCGATTGCTTGTGGATCTCACAAAGTTTGTCTTTACTAGGATCCCTGAACACGTATAACATTTGGTCGTATTTAACTCTATGCACTCACACTCCCAATGCACCCATAACTATCAAACTTACGCTGGATAGTGGATACAAAATATACTAAAACACGATAACATCAATCTGTCAAATAAATTACATTTCCCAGTGCTCATTATTCAATTTATGTGTCGTAATTATGAACTAGCCTCAATCACGCATTCACGCAAAAAAACCGCTGAATCAATTTATGCGAAATTCTGTACTATAGACTCGTGCTAAAAAGATAATTACGCTCAATGAAACGGGACCAAATGGGTCACATGTCATCAATAAAGAGCCGTCATTCAGAGAAAACAGAATGCCTATTGGATTCTATTGACGCTCCCAATTGTGAAGTACTGTACGATGCGACTCCATAGATTGAAATCAAGGTCTTAATATTGTTTCAAATCAACTACAACTATACCAATCGATGGCATCCATAAACTAAACAGGTTTTATGAAGTTATTGAACTTTCAAATTGTATTTGTCGACGTATTAATTGAGAAAAGATTTGAAACGCTCTACGTTCAACAGTTTATTAGGCTTCGTTTGTACTTTTAATTTAGTTATAATATAATGGATTCAAAATGGAATTTGCATACTCCAAAAAATGTTTCACTGTGTATTGTCGCTATTTATTATGATATCCTATTCCGATTGTTTAAATCCTTAGCTTAGTATTGTACTTTAGTCATTGCACCAACATCTCCTGAAGGTCAATCATAAATACCATCAAACGAGAAACGTATAATTTTCCGTGATAGTTCAACCCATCCTGCGTTCTTACACAAAACAATGTGTATACAACATACCTTAGTCAATAAAATATTCGTGTTATTTAGCTTCTGCGGTTCGTTTTAACTCGAACGAGTCAACACATTAATTACACGCAGATTAATTTGCATCTTTTGCCAAAAGACTTGTTTTCTAGATTTCTAATCTTTATTAGAGGCCAGTGTAGTACTTAAAACTAAATTCACAATCATTCTCTGTCCCATTTCCTCGTTGGAATTGTTGCATTTGCTCGTTCATCATTTATATTGACAGCCTCACTTGGGTCGAGTTAGGCCTCCTTTTGTGATATTTTACAGTATCATGATGATCGCGTTGATGCTATTGCTGCTATTATGTCGATGATATTTACTCATAGTGCTGTTGTATCGATACATCACTAAACCCCGGTTTCTGAGTACATTTAGCAGTAGTTCGTTAATTCAATAGCATTATTAGTTAAGTTTTTATATGAGTTTAAACGCTATTGAATAGACAAACTACCGCTAAATGTACCTCGGAAACCCGGGGTTACTCTCTTTCGACATTAAATCGCCAATAAATACTACTTGTATACTACTTCTTACTTTAAAAATAGTTCGTATATAAACCAGTAAAAAAGGCTTCAAAGAATGTCCTACAAAAAGTACTCTAAAAATATTCTATAATAGATTCGGCGAGACAGTTTGTACATAATAGTATCGATACAAAAACGGCGTCGATTAGCCCGGTGCGTGTTATCGAACTTTATCCGATAACTGGTGATAACGATGGCACACAATCGATATCTGTCGCCAATGCTATAAGACCGACTGACTCATACACTTGTTGGTATGTTTGTATATGAAATCTATAAACAATTCCGAGATAGTAATGAATTAGTCTTTAAGGAAAATTTTTCGTATCTCGATACCTACTATAATGATTATTATAAAAAAACAAGGCGAATTCTTTGGCATAATGACGTTATATGAGATTGTTTCCTTTGCCTCAAATAGCAGCAGGATTTATAAAACGCCTGAGGCTCTACAACGCTTTTTCGCGCGCTTTCAATAATAGGTTAGCAATAAAGTCTGTTCTCATTTGTAAAAAATCTAATTGGCAATTAATGTACTCGTAAATGTAGGTGATTTGGGCACACCTGGCCTGTTTGACCAGCTAGTAGCTGCTATACAAGTTACAACATTTATTAGAAGTAAATGAACTCTAATTAATAACAATAAGTAATCGAGAAGGCCATGTTTTATATAGTCATAAGACGTTTTTTTAGTGCAGAATTCCGATAACTAACAAGAGAATTTTGTTCAATTGCTGTGTTTGTAATGTTGTAGGTTTCAGGTCACTTAAATAAAACTTATAGTGTAGTATAGACACTATATTTTATTGGCTTATTACCTTCAATAACAATTGAGAATTATTAGAAACACTGTGTCGATTGTTTTAATATCTATGTTTGCTGTAGTTCTAAGTACGTCGGTGGGCATTATCTAGTGGCAATAAACGCCGCACCCAGCCTCGCCCGACCCGGTAATTTTTTATCAATAACTGATTATGTTCCCTGATAATATATCAACTTAGGTGTAATCCATATTTTGAAAATTGTTTGCCCAAAGTTGCTAATCATTTCGAATATTTTTTGGTACGCACTTAAACTCTTTCAACTAACTTAACTTAGGTATATACCGAAAAACAAAATTAAATATGTAGTCTTTAAGCTTATAGATTTTCTAAATATCTTCGTTTGGTAGTTATTTCATCCAAAGACATTGAGCCTAAACTCGTATTGAAAACTGGATCTAAACAAGGTCTACAAGCTAATAATAGATGTTCCCTAACAAGTAATAATTAAATCATAAACATTGTTATTACTATAGCACTATCATAATTATTGCTATGAAATGATAATCAAGTTTATACAAAAATACTTGTAATCGATATCTCTAAGATTGCAATAAAAGAAAGCGTTGCTATCGCGATTAAATACTTCTTATACAATTTGACATACCAAGTACTTTATACCGACAACTTAGTAATGAGCCTTGGCATGGAGGATTTATCTTAACTGTAATTAATACTACTGAGCATATCTAAAATATAGTGGACTAGCGGCCCGCCCCGGCTTTGCCCTAACAGTTGTAACCTCTACAACTTTTACACATAAACCAATCTTTTAAAAAAAAACCGCATCAAAATCAGTTGCGTGAATTTAAAGATACATACAGATATAGGGACAGACGCGGGAAACAACTTAGCTTTATACTATTTAGTCAAGTATCACCCCGGCTACCGTCGGCAGCATAAGTCTTTGGGTTGCAGGCTTGTTCGAAATGCTTAATTTAGTATATCTCCGACAGAGAAACCTTGCGTAAAAGGCTCACTATAAAGTTGTTGGACTATAGAATTCCGCCACTGTAATACCAAGTCCCATTTTTATTAAAACATCCTCTTATCTTACAAGTAAGAAGGCACTAACGATAAAATTCACAATGTACGAGTGAATTTCAAGTGAATTTCTTGTGACCAAACTTGTGTAACCCTGTGTAAGTTTGTTATCAGTTCCTGAGGAGTCCCGTGCCACTAGTTTACTCAAACTTGAATACTATTGTAGACTTGCATTCACTAAATATAATGCAGTTTGTAAGATAAGGATTTTGTTAAGTCCAAGTTTGTCTCTATTGTTTGAAATAACGGCCCTTGGTGAAATTCCTAGTAGAGAGACACAGAAGTGCATTCACTCAAACTTGTTTCAGTTAATCATGCATGTTAAAATGACTTTTGTTTCCTCAAACACAAGTCAAGCTTGCTACACACAGGTTCAGCAGTATTTATGGAACAACAAAACTTGAAGCAATTTCTGCACTTGTTCGGCTTGTGCCGTTCATAGTTTCTTCGGTTCGGGTCCGTTTTAACAATCGGTTTAAACATTGAGGCACTGTGATGTCGACCGGCATTTTTACTAAACATTCATCTGCGGCTTGGCCGATTAATGCCGAACCGAATATGTTTCCTGCAAGTCTTACAATAACAAATGTAATTAAGATTATTGTCTGAATTACTTTGCTTTGACTAAACTAAGCGTGTTTGAATTAAAGTCGGCTTTTCCTCCAATCTTTAACATAATGTATAATAAGGGTAATCCCATGTACTTTGTGGATCATATGAGTAATCCTATAGCCTACATCGTGAGACGCTAACAGACGAGAATTGAGATAGCTGCGGGATTACTGTTCAAACTAAAATAGCACAACTAAATCAATCTTAATCTGAACTTATGACGCCACTACTATTCGGATAACTAGTGTAAATTCGCGTGTGATTTGTAAAGGAAGTGACGTCACTTGTAAATATTGATGTTTTATAGTTTAACGAACTAATCTTGAATCGATTTTTTTGAATTCCGTGATTCTTTATTGCTAGATACATACATACATATGTACATATTATTATTATCACACCTTTTTCCCACTTTAATCAAACTTTCGGCTTTGAATCAAATAGTACGTAATGTCTTTCTTTTATTAAGTTCTTTATGTCTATAGTAAAAATTCATTTGCATTGTAATAAAAAAATGCTGCATTGTGTATGTAAACCCTAAATAATACACTCCCGATACCCTTTGAACAAACTAAGTTCACCCTTTTATAATATCAACTAAAGAATTTACTATACAATCGCAGTTGGCAACATTCTTCTCTAAAGTATCTTTCACACTACTAGTACATTTTTTGTTCTCACTCATAGATTGAAAGCGTTGATTTATAGTGCTGATATTGACTCACCGTGAGAACTGGTTTGAGTACGGACTCATTGTCGATATTATACAACGTGTCCCAAAACTCAACGTCAAAACGAAAACCAGAGCTAGGCCGAGTTGTGTTGGCTCTCAAAAAAATATTTAAAAAAATCCATCTCATGTAGTTTCAAAATGACAACCATTTTTGTAAAATTGCCACCCTCTGATGAGTTCTGTTCTCTGTGGCTACAAATGACTTCTTTTCTAGTTCTTTTTTCGTG
Source organism: Anticarsia gemmatalis (assembly GCF_050436995.1). Lineage (NCBI taxonomy): Eukaryota > Metazoa > Arthropoda > Insecta > Lepidoptera > Erebidae > Anticarsia > Anticarsia gemmatalis. The sequence continues at coordinate 3,178,938 of NC_134752.1, forward strand.
TAAAGTATTCTTAAGTAATGCTCCTACAAATTTCAATTCATTATTTGCAGACAACTTCATTGGAATTTCAGAAAATATCCCTTTTTTGGCGAACTATGCCGTGAAAATTATTTCATCATCAACTTTGACAGTCTGCCCTGAAAAATAATTGTACTACGCTTTTTCGGCATGTACCCTTAAAAGTTGGCGCATTTAATGGGCTTTTGAAAATAGTATAACACTTACTAAATTATTTCATAGACGACGAGAAAATAAAAAAGTCTTAAGGTAGTCGATATTTAACTCATTATTAGTTCGTCATAAAACTTTCTCAAAATTATTCTAATTTCATCTAGGCGTTCTGTGATGATTTCGTCCTGGTTGATTTTGGATACGGCGGCCAGTTTCATTGAAACCAGCCAACTGTGCAGGATTTTGTTTATAGTGGGCAAGTGTGTGCACAATACACAGATACACTCTCATAGTCTGGTGGGACGGCTTAATCGACACGAACCGACGGGCAGGACCGACGGCTTCACGTGCTCTCCGAGGCACGGAGGTCCATAACCTCAACTTCCTGTCTCCGGGCAATCTCAACAAAATGATGAAAATGACTTTTTGGCTCGACCCACAATTCGAACCTGAAACCTCTAAAAACGTGAAGCCGTCGGTCCTGCTCGTCGGTTCGTGTCGATTAAGCCGTCCCACCAGACTATGAGAGTGTATCTGTGTATTGTGCACACACTTGCCCACTATAAACAAAATCCTGCACAGTTGGCTGGTTTCAATGAAACTGGCCGCCGTATCCAAAATCGACCAAGACGAAATCATCACAGAATGCCTAGATGACATTAGAATAATTTTGAGAAAGTCTTATGACGAACTAATAATGAGTTAAATATCGACTATCTTAAGACTTTTTTATTTTCTCGTCGTCTATGAAATAATTTAGTAAGTGTTATACCATTTTCAAAAGCCCATTAAATGCGCCAACTTTTAAGGGTACATGCCGAAAAATCGTAGTACAATTATTTTTCAGGGCGGACTGTCAAAGTTGATGATGAAATAATTTTCACGGCATAGTTCGCCATAAAAGTGATATTTTCTGAAATTCCAATGAAGTTGTGTGCAAATAATGAATTGAAATTTGTAGGAGCATTACTTAAGAATACTTTACACGAAAAAAGAACAAGAAAAGAAGTCATTTGTAGCCACAGAGAACAGAACTCATCAGAGGGTGGCAATTTTACAAAAATGGTTGTCATTTTGAAACTACATGAGATGGATTTTTTTAAATATTTTTTTGAGAGCCAACACAACTCGGCCTAGCTCTGGTTTTCGTTTTGACGTTGAGTTTTGGGACACGTTGTATAACGAACTGGTTAGTTCGGTACAACTCTATTTCTGAACGTAACGATGATTTCATCGGTGAATATTGTCATGTGTAAACACTGACTACTCTATTTTCAAACTTTGATGCTCTATGACTGGCCACTTTTTAAATTACCATAGATTTTAATGAAATATAAAAAAATGTAATTGACTATCAAAGTACCTCTAAAAAAAATGTTTTCATGGATATTGCTATGTAAACTTTTAAATATGTGGTCTACATTTCTTTTAGGTTCGATAAAATATCGTAAACATAGTTGATTGTATATAAATAATATGATTACTTATCTAAAATCCTTAAGACGATAAAGTAAATAAAAATTCTGTTGTCATGCCAAGATGTATGGATGGGAGAGAGGCAAAGAAAGTTTGTAAAGAACGTACCAAATGGCGTTCTTTGGTATCTGCCTACCCCTATGGAAAAAAGGCGTGATATTATGCATGTATGTGGGTAAATCTGCATTCTTTTCGACTGTCGTGGTTCGTTTCTATTTGTATCGAAGACTAGTACTCCAAGCGGGATAGGTCTCGAGCTGACTCGTTCATACAATAAATGGTATTGAATTCTTATATTCTTTTACACAATAACGTCATCAATGTTATTGTCATTGGACTTCCCATAGCTTTCCATTCTTTTGGTTTTCCTTCTACAAACGTGGATGGAATTACAATATAATTTTGGTTCTTAATATCGTCATTTCGAAGGCAGACAGGTGTTAGTATTAATATTTATAAGTTATAGATGGACTTGTGTACTTATATGATTGTAAAAAAGGTATTAGGATATGGTGTCCTTATATAGAAGCTAAATTATTCTCTAAAGATATCATAAATGTTTTAGTTTGTACTATTAGAATGCATAATGACACAATGTTATTGCTGGGTTATTGGTGTATAAAGTTGAGATATAGTGTGTCTTATATCCTCTGGTTTCTGAAAACACTTAGCGGTAGTTTATTTATTTAATAGCGTTTTTTATATGAGTTTAAATGCTATTGAATAGATAAACTACCGCTAAATGTACTAAGAAACCGAGGGTAAGAGTTTTATATTTTGAACTGTCATTTACAATCAGTGGTAAATTTTCGTAATAACTGCCGTAGTACACAGTTTGCGTTTTATAATTTTCTGCTTCTCTAACCAAAGACTTCCGTATCCTTTGAACAAAATGTCTGTTCTTTGTCTAACACGAATCTTCAAGTAAAATTCCTCAGTATCCAGTTCGTTCATTCCTGTCTACAATTCCAGACGTTCTTAAATTCAGTCCGCATTCTGAACATACATATAAAATTCCGGAAATGTCGTAGCGTACGCCAAGTTTCTATGATCTACACGTTTAAGTTTCTTCCCTCTATAGATAGTTTGGGGATAAAACCTGCCAAATAGGAGTTAGTAGACTAGGTTAAACTAACCATTGTTACATGTAAGTTTATTGGCACTTTTTTTTTTTTTTTTTTTAATAACCCATATCTGTCCCACTGCAGGGCAAGGGTCTCCTCCTAAACGAGGGGGAGGGGTTAGGCCTTGAGTCCACCACGCTGGCCAAGTGCGGGTTGGGGACTTTGCATGCCCTCAATAAATGTATTAAACAAATTTTAGGCATGCAAGGTTTCCTCACGATGTTTTCCTTCACCGTTAGAGCAAGTGATAATTATTTCTAATACACACATAACTTCGAAAAGTCATTGGTGTGTTGCCTCGGATTCGAACCTGCGACCACTTGCGTGGGAGGTGCCAACTTAAACCACTCGGCTATCACTGCTTTATTGGCACTTACGGGGTTAAATTTGCAGCTAAAACCTCGTAAACAAACGAATGAAGTGTATGCAAACGTTGCAGAGCGTTGTAATATTGGCTCGTATTTTAGGAATAAAAGCATTATCTAACCACCAGTAAGTTGTTAACAGAAAATCACTTGTTTAAGCATCAGCATCCTGAAAACTATAATGTTCCATATTTATTACGGATAAATATTTATGTACACTCATATTACCTAATTAATTTGTAAATACTTTAAAAACTGACCCTCAATCCTCTTCTATAAGCCTTTTAATCTCCTTATCACCGAAATACAACTCTGTATAAAAAGTTACAAATACATTTTGTATTCGTAACTGAATACAATACAAGTTCCAATTTACCTGTACAATGAAAGCACCTCTCTCAAGCCTACAACTATCTTATACTACAGTCGACTAGACAGTTAGCAACAAACCTGTCCCAGTTAGCCGCGCCCTGGACAGGGCGTCGTGTGTTCCTACTATCACTTAGTTTGTTTAAAATGTAAAAGGTTGGCTCTATAAAAGGCATTGTGGCTACATTAGACTTGCTTACAGACATAATTGATTTCAGTGTTTGTCTTTAATAGGAGTATAAACCGCTCTATATTTATAAAAAAGTATCTCCCATCTTTTTCATTGGTCGTAATAATATGTCCTTTTCTGAAAGCAAAGTGGTTCACGTGTTCTAGTATCTTATTGATGTGGTGTTTCAAGAAAGAATCTAGTCTTTTTAGTCGCAAAATCCTGAGCTTTAGTTATGTTAGTCCCTATTGATTCCGTAAAATACGCATTCTTACTTTATTTCGACAAATACTCAACTAGTCTTACAACTAAACCACTGTACACAAATTCGCGTACCTCAACTATACATTTTAGCATAATAATCAAAAACAAACCGTTAACATGTGCCCTTCAAAATCCTAAACTAATAACTTAGTCAGAAACCTCAGCTTAAATTAGCTAGTCGTATTCAAAACAGGTAAAGTTCGCATATTGACGCCCGTTTCCAGGAACATTGCGGCCGTGGTGCCCGCGAAATGGCAGGTAGAAATGTCTAACGCCCGGTTTCTGAGGTACATTTAGCGATAGTTTATCTATTCAATAGCGTTTAAACTCATATAAAAAAACGCTATTGAATAGATAAACTACCGCTAAATGTACCCCAGAAACCGAGGGTTAGTCAATTCTGCTGATTTGTATCGCGCCTCCTTTACATTTTTGTTTTGATATAGTCGACTAATTTTAGGTTATAACTTGTTTTCAACCTGTTCTTTGATAGTAGTCTTCTATCTCTTTAATAGTCTGAGGTTTTTAACGATTGTTTAGATGTTGCACTTCTTTAAAAGGTTTATTTTTCTTATTCCATTTTAAGGTCTTGTCTATTCTTTAAAGATCCCCGATGAAATAAGGGGTATTTACGGTATTTTACTTCGATATGAAACGTATCATCTAATTCCAGTAATCTTTCTTACTCCTTCTAGGTATCTTGTTTTCTCTGGCCTTAGGCCTAGGCCCTTCCCTGTAGCGATATTAAAATGAGTTTTATTGTGTAAAATATTAAATTTCCCGCCATTTCTTCATTCATTCTCTAAAACTCTGTGTTCGTATAATTTTATCTAGACGTTTTAAAACTGGTTCTGTGATAGATAAGTAGGTATTTTAACGGTCAAATATGTTTGATTTGCGTGACTGTTGTACGCTAAATAAACGTTTGTAGCTTTGCGGACACGTGTACTCAAATAATATAGGTTATCTTGTAAGAAGTGATTTTACTAATTAGACGGCTACAATATTTATCCAATGGACACCGACTATGACTTTTAATCCTATAATTCTGTTCCTTAAGGTGTTTACAAATTCATGCTGATGTATTGATTATAAATAATAGTATGTTAGAATGACTACCTTTTCCGTATGAGGATTTCAATATCCTTTTCGAAATCCTCTGTTATAACGGACTCTCTATGAATAAAAACTAATAGGAACGTTAACTTACTATCAAAAATTATAGCTCTAAAATAATATTGGTCTATAACACATCCTATTGTAATGCTGTATACCAATTATGTGAACTGACGAAACCACATTCCTCGTGCCACTACACTGTTGTTAGCCGATCGGATACATCTTGATCGTTTTGTACACAACACTCACTAAATACGTGCGCCGGAGCAGAGCAGACAGGGAGAAAAAATCTCTTGTACTGCACTTACCATTTCTATCGGAATCGAGCATTGCAATTTGCATAATCATGTGTGACAGTCTTCCATATGCAGCAGTTCTTATTGTTGTTTTTGTTTACACAACAACGATGAGAAAGCATAAATAATTCAAGATTTATACGCTAGACGTTTAAAAGATACTAGTTTGTATTATGTATACTATAATTATACGAGTATCATTAGTCAGATGCAGCATGATGAAAATATCCATTCACCAGCCGGCCGCTGCCAAGCTAAACGTTCGGCCGATGATCTGTTCACCTTTCTAAAAGCCACAAATAAATATTTAAAAATAATGCCACGTATGCGCATTGTGTACTTTAGTATCATTTTATAGACCAGTGATGCTCACCAGATACACGAATATAGCAGTCGGTATTTTAATTTGATGATATAAAAACATCAGAACATGTGTAGTGGCCCAGCACCCAAGAGATTGAGTAACAGCGCACGTCATTCTTCGTTATTTTGTAAACTATCTCCGGTATCCATTCAATATCTATTTTATTTTGAATGGCCATATTTATACTTTAATGAATCGTTTAACGTTCCAATAACACCTATCCATAACTATAAAAGGTCAGTTTTATTGGGCGTGCCGTAATAGAACTCATTTCGTTTATACGTTCCGTGTGGAGATCTCTCACAGCCAGTCATCCAATTTGCCTGTCTGTATAGCATAGTTGCGTCAAACAAGGCGCGATGCTCGTTACATGGGGGCACACATCTTAACCTCGATTAAACCGCGTCATTGCCTGAAGCGAGCGCCTCCCACGGTTTCCTACTTGCCACGGAGTCACATCACCAATTCAGGCTAACTATTATAACACACATTTGGACATATATTCCTCTGAGTTAGGCCAATTCCCGAGGGTGGCATTTCCTATTTCGGTCGTCCCGTTTGAGTTGATTGGCTCTCGGGATATTTCGCCAATTCAGCCTTTGAAGACACGATCTATTAAAATAAGCCTGTGTGTGTTCTAGTGCCTTTTAGAGTGGATTTGGTAGTTTCAGACCTCTGGATCTGTAATTAAAGCTCAACGGAAAATGCGCCACCTTGTTGTGTGTTTTATGTTCTTTGAATGACTGAGATAGTTATCTTAATTGGGATTGATATTCATTGTCTTTAACAACTTGACATTTCATTAATTTAAAAATAGCAATCAGTTCTGGGGTTCTACCGAGCTACATTGCTTGTATAATATAGCATATCGTAGACCAACAGATGTGAATCAGAATAAACTAGAACTAAATTCTAATACGAGTAAATGTTGTGTGTATTCACAGATAGGTTGCTGTACATATTTGCATTCGAAACCATTTCCGCAGAGTCGCCGCACGATAAGCCCGGGTTTTGGGGTCGTTCACCTTTTCTAACCGACGCTCCATCGCAATTATTATTATATCTTAATCGCGATTTCTTATCATGATTTTAATAGTAATAATCATGTTAGCAAATATGGAAAATTTTACATTTAAAATGAGGTTAATGCTGCATTTTAATTCTGTTCTTTCACTTAGGAGTAGTTAGATATTTTTCAAACTGCTCTAATTAGATGATTGAGCAATAGACAAAACAGCCTAATTTCAGTAATTTCCTACCTAAACACATTTTTTTATTTTGCTAAACTAGAAATCACCCGAGTATGACATCTGTCAAGATTGTAAATGTCACTATGACACTCAAAACACTCCCATTCATTCAAAACATTATTTCATAATTTTTGTGTTTGCAACAGTCCACATTCCAGAAATTTTTACATCAATTGTGGGTCGGGTTTAAATTGAGGAATGTGTTGATGTCTTTTTTGATTAACTGTACGTAAAACATGACAAATAGCCTCTCAAGAACGAAGGAAGTAGCGAATGAATCTTATTTATAACCTAACTGTCTTGGAGGAAGCTCTCGTGTCGTACGAAATTATTTCTACTCTGCATTTTGTTACTGTTATTTTGGATGTCTATTTTGCTTACTTATCTGATGATGCTTGCATGCAAGGCTTTAAATACTTCGGAACACTGTCAGAGATGATTAAACGGCAGTGTCTTATGAAATTTGTGATAGTCTTTTCTATGGGATGGTGTTATTTTCTGGAATCAATGTCTTAACGTTAGTTATTTTTTTCATTAGTTTTTCTTATAAAGTTAATAGTTTTGTTTGTTCCTATACGCTAAGGTCTTCTATTACACATATAAATAAGCTTTACTTATCTAAAAGAGTCCAACTCACTTTAGAATTTCTTTTAAACGAGTACAACAAAAAGCTTTTACAAATCTGTTGCATAGCGTACTACGATCACAATTACGAGATGAGCACAATGTGAGCCACTGCATTGTGTTATTAATGGTTAGTTTCTCGTATTGCCTCTCTCTGCGTTTTCCCTCGCGTACAACTTTTTACAACATACCATGATATTGTGTTTGCGGTAACAGACCACGAATGCGTTTGAAATTGAACTTAGTGTTTGCTAGATTTGTGTTTGATATTGAAGTTTAATTGCTGCTTTGTTCTTCTGTTGTTTTTGGTGAAATAACTTTAGAATCTTTTCTGGAGTCGAATAATTGTTTCCGTTTTGATTCAAGTTTTGCACAGGATCAAATGTTTGTGTGATCCACAAATAAATAGTTTCGGGTCTGAGTCCTTACTATAATCAAGAAAAACGAATATTCGTTGAAATTTCGTTTGTTTCGTATCACAATTCCACCCGTTATAAAATTTCGGACGCTCGTAGCCGGAATAGAGTAGGAAAAGGCCATAAACAATCTTCAAACTTCCAATATTTATCAAAATTTGTTTTCACTATCCTTAGTAGGCCTTCAGGTTGTTCTTTACGTCTGTTGTATCTAAAGCTCCCAAGCAAAACTCCTGCTTAGTGCGAGAGTTGTTTTATAAAGACCAATATTATCAAACCGTAATCGGATTGCCATACTTTGTCCACATCATTTATCACTTTCCAAAAGCGTTAATAATAATCATACAAAATGTCCATTGCATGTGTTATTGTGTTCAAACATGGCTGTTAAATTAACGCGAGTGATCAATGCCGCGTCACGTAGCAGACTGTACACAAACAATCGCGCCAATAGAAGGGCAAAGGGTGCGACGGATTGTTATACGTACATTTACTAAATGATTTTTTATAGAAATGTTCCTGTTATATTCAAACTTTTGTTTAATTGGGTGGTTGATTTTGGCTTAACGAAAAATTATTAAACTTGTATTCTTAAAAGGTTCATTTAAAATGCCCAGGCTATGTAATTATTAATTATATAAATGTTGACAAAATGTAAGGATGTCAGTGAGACAACGATCGTTTGTAAGGGTCGTATACATACATAAAATCACGAAACTTCCCTTAGAAGTAGGTAGAGACCAGAGAATGCCACCTAAAAGTAGGTACCGATGTAAACAGTCTGGCACTAAAAGTATATCTCTATAGTAATCTTGTACTCATTTTTGTCTATACAATAGTTCACTGCTCTACTTCTTACTTAGTACTTATTTAACACACACGCAAAAAAATTACCAATATCTACAACAAAAAGAATCACATTACTCAACATAAGAAAAACTTCCGCTTGGTTTTTCAATTCGATAAAAAATTACACTACATTACTTTTTTGTCTCTTTATACGATTGATTAATGGGGGGCAATATAGGCTAAAAGTAGTCATAGTAGATTTAAAAGCAATGTTTCTATTGAGTCCTCCTTCCTCATCGTATGCCTGATACTGGGAATTTTTGGGTGGAGATTTCTTCACTTGATTTCCACGCCGCAATCTGGCGGCACGGCACCCAAGCGTTATTCAAAAAGATCGATATTCTGTTTGGGATCAAAGTATGGTTTTTAAAGGCAGATTCCAGGTATCTATGTCATCTTACAAAAACGTCGAAAGTACTTGGATACAGTTGCTTCTCAAATAAAGATATTATACGAAGCTTATAGCATAGATATGTGTTAAGTATTAACACATTACTTAAACTCTATCGTTATTACTACGACCTATCGTATATGATACGTAAAGATTCGCTGCTAACTTTTTAGTTTCCGTAACATCCTTGTAGTTTACTATAGTGTTCAGTGTGCTAGTAGATTTACTAGTGGCTTTGTGACCGGGCGATCACCTCTCGAAGGCCGAACCTTTATTTATAGCCTAACAATGACACGCTCATCCTTAAACCTGCGCGAGTACACGCATTATACCTTCTTCAGTTACTTTTGTATACGTACATTTGTTACTTATTTGCTTTTAGAAGTAAGCTTACGGTCGGTTTCACAACTGAAAGATACACTTCTCACTTTATAGAAAAGGTATAAAGTACTTGCAGATAGCAAGTACACATTACTACTGCCAGAAAGGCTATCCCAGACTCACCTGCAAACTCATAATGCTTTAAGTAAAAAAATGTTTAGTGAATATTGATGACTTGAAAAGAAATATCTACCTCTAGTTTAAACGCTGCTAAATATAAACCATTGTCTTCCATTCTAACTGCCTTCGAATCTTTTCAAATGACGTAATCAGTAAAACAATCGATCATCTCGCCCATTGCATATACGGAAACGAATTTAGAATCGCTAAAAACAAACTACAGTTTAAAAATAAGTAAAAGATCGATCGTATCCAATCTCGTCACGCGAAACTGCAGTAAAAGGTATTGCATATGTTTGCATCACGGATTGGATGCACGAAGCCATAGATTGAATATCAGAACTCGAGCGGGCTTAGAAGCCCCACATAGAGTTCGATGGACTGCGTATCGATTCTAGCGCTAATTGAATGTGCTTTTATTACGGTGTTATAATGGTGCTAATGTTCTTTTGTTGGGTTCCTAGAAGCCTGTCTATTGGGGATTGGAAAGCTTTCTAACTTTAGAAATTTTCGCGGAATTAGTCTGTTGACTTGTGTTAGTAATTGTTATCAAACAAAACAATGTTTGCGTTTAACTTTACAAGTTGATTAGATTAGAACCGCAGAAATAATTAGGTGGTAGGAATTATGCTGTCACTATCACAATAAGCGTCTTGTCAGACATGATCCCACTAGTAACTGTCTAAAGATTTGTTCCCACACTAGTAAAAATAATTTATCAGCAGTAACCATAAGCCAATTGTAGCTTACACATAAGCCTCAAAAGCAAAATAAGCTGGGTTTTATTCCAGTCAGTTTGCACCAACACATAGTGTTTGCTTCTACACGATTGCAATCTTCAATCTCAATACTTTACGCCGACTATAATACGGCTTACACTGTCTGGAGCTACAAGCGCGTTTTTACTGCTTCGGCTAGACAGGTCTTGTGTATATTCACGTATACTTATGTACATTCTCCTTTGAACTCGAATAGATCCTTGTGTGAAAACTGGTTGCTCTTACCGGTAGATGATTAGCAAAGTTCAGACTAAAACAGTCTTTGTACTGGATATAACTTGATGGTACGGGAAACTTTCTGACAATTGTAGTCTGTCAGTATGTTGATCCCAGCTTTTTAAATGTAGTTTAGTTACTATGGCAACTGATAAAATGTCCAAGGACAAACTCAAAACCTTCCGTTATTAGCGATAGAGCTCGAATGTGGTAAGTTGCGAAGTCCTAAAACACTATCATATCGTCAATTTTCGACAGAATAGATTCTGTATTTGATGCAGCATCCACGGTTTGTTGCAAAATCGACAATCACCAGCGCTTTGGTCCTTAGATTCTCACTCTAAGATATAATATTCTTATTTATATGTATTATTTTCTTTGTATATCTTCAACATGAGCTACATATACAAGAGAAGCACGCACGGTATATCTTTAATTTATTAACCGATGTATTGGCGTATAAACAGTATTGTTAAGCTTGCATATCTAATTTTACATCGTGCAGTCACGTGCCAGTGTTGCTGACTAGCGATTATTTTACGCTCAACTCGTTATATAGACTTGCATAAGGTAGAAATATATGCAATAGGTTATTCTTGTTGCATATAGCGCGAGAATCAGGGTAAACTATTAGTATTCTTGAGATGATAGTTGACTGCACATGTTGATGATAAATTTTGAATTCGCGGTGATGCGACATGCAGAGAAGTCAGTGCGTTCGTGTATTAATTACTTGTATTTGCCAATGAACCAGTGTAACCGGCCCAAAACAACGATTTGACAATGTTAGTTTAATCTTATATGATCGCAGAGTACCTTTGTTTATGTCATTCGTTTCATAATATCACAATCAACCTTATGCGCTTACAATTGCTGCTACCATTCGGTCAGACAATCGATATGAAACAGCTCTCTTTTACACCTGACCACTTATTACTTTATTTACTGCCTACTAAACTGTATTGTTTTCCTTCCACAAAATAAACCTGTGCAATAGCCGCGAACAAGAGCACATGTGTGCAAAGGCCCTCGCACCATCAAGACAAATTCCTTCACTTTACGATCGTTTTACGGCTCTCGTATTAGCTAATACGCGGCGTACGTGTGCGGTAAACTTTTATTTGTGACGAAGTTGCGTGTAATACAGGATTAGAATAGAGTAATAGACCGGGTGTTAGCAGAAACTGTGGTTTACATTCGGCCCTTATTATATTTAGCCTGTATCGTCCCACTGCTGGGCAAAGGCCTCCCCCATAGCTCTCCTCTCTGTACCCCATCTGGGTTGTAGAAGTCAAGCTCGTCTCTCCATCTTTTACGGGTACCTCGCATTTTTAGCATTCGACCCTTGTAGTATTTAATAAATCGTTGCCTTCACAAGCCTCCCAGCATTATTTTTGAAAAGGGGAATAACACAGTCAATGAAGTATTTTTAAATGGGTTTACCTTCTGATGCTAAGTAAATGACCTAAATTATAAATTAGTCATCCTATCGATAGTAAAAGTCTTAGATAGTCGTCACATCAGTTGTAATTCTTTGGAAATGGCTCGATACTGAAACAATGTTACAAAATGTATTAAATAATCAGAATCAGGGTTCTTCCCCGCCAACTCCATAAGTCTTTGACCAATATAAAACTATATACAAAAGATTGACCCATAAAACTTAAAGTAATGCCAAATAGAATAAATCTTCTTCTTCTGTATTTACAAAATAACAAAAGCAACATAGCACGGCGTCTTCGTGCAGTTTTTTTACTACCCTATAACATTACGGCCTTCGTATCGATTCCTCATTGTTGTATCGCGTGCACTACACCCCTAGTTTGTTGTTTGTTTTTGATGCTCCATATTATATTTACTGCTGAGAAACAGTCTATATTTAGATGTTCTGCTTTCCTCGCGATGTCAAGGCAAATGTGTTATTAAACTAGTTTTCTATTTGACGGAAACTGATTTCTTTTGGTTTCCTGTGTGAATAGAGATTGTTATTTTGCGGCTTGATGTCTACTTGTAAACTTGATTATACTTATATCATTAGTGAAAGCAATCGAAACTTAGGGTACTATATAGATAAGTTATACGGTAATGTCGGTAATATATAGATGTAATATAAAACTAGTCTAGTCGAAACAGTAAAAGTAGAAAATGAAAAGTAGAACTTGAAACTTGTGGTTCGATATATATCCATAGAATTGATTGTCATTTATCTTACTTGTAACGCGCATGAAACTAACTACAGAAGTATCTTCAAAAGTAAGTCTAGTTAAAATTTGTGTTTCAATCTATCACAGAACTATACTCTCTTTAAGTGGAAGTTTATCTAGATAAATAGAGTGTTCACTCACTATCTCCCCGACCTTCAGGGTGACAAGTACCTTCCTGTATCCGTTCCGTTCAACAATTACAACGATCAAGTCTATCATTGTCCATGCATCCTGTTTCACGTACCACTATCAAACTCCTGACTCATTTAACTAGAACAACTGATTACGTGTACTTCCAAAAAATATTGATTGCATCGACTTATCGGAACTTCGATATGTTATCGTATATTGATAGTACGCCCTTCTTGAAGAATGTTAGAGGGTTAGATTATATTAAGGTTACGGATTACTTCACGTATTTGTAATATGAAGTGTAAATAAGATTGTGATGGTCGAGACTGATTTAAACTTAGTACAACTGTACTTGAAGAACCTTGGTATGTTCCCAATATGGAGTTAGGAGTAGATCTAAGCGTCGTCACATTTCGGAGGTTACGTAAAATTTCGATTTGGATTTTCGAGATGGTACTCCTGTGTCAGATATTCAAACCTATGTTTTAGATTTCTGCAATTAAAGTAATCTCTCTTTTCTGCTATGCTAAATAAAGTTTATATTTCAAAATTAAACGTTTTCGCAATAAAAAATCTAATACTTTCTTGCAATATTCTGCTTCCATCCTATATCGTGCAACTACGAGTTCCCCAGTCTCATTTACAATTTTCCCTGCAATATCGACATCGGGGCTATGATGAAGCGGAACATACATCATTTGAAATCGATCCATCATTTCACCAACCATACGCTTGTTTTGACAACTCTAACAAATACAGCTGTGTTTGCTTACAAACGTAATATTAAGCTTTCATATTTGTACATCCTTTGAAAAGAAAACCCTTGGTAACTCTGCTAAAGGCGTGTAATGCTTTGGATTTAATGAAATTTATATCAAAGCGACTAAAGATTCTAAGGAAGGATTGAAATTGTAAGGAACGGCTTACGAAATATGTGTACCGTGTTGGTTTGCCGGTGGAATATGTTGTATAATGACGTCTAACTGTACAAATTAGACGAATTCAGGGTGTAGGGGAACGAAATGTCATCGGCAAATTGTTTCTAAACGAGTAATATTCATATCCAGATAGTTATAAGATTTTATCATTCCAGTTCTATTTTGTCGTTTCGTGTCTCGCTATGTAAGGGTAAATCATGGTCGTGCCTTGGCCCTTTAATATGCAAATTATTATTGAGAATAAGGCCGTCTACACACACTTCTTATTTTTACTCCGAGGGTAAACTTAGCAACATGCATTCTTATGGTAATTACACCTCATAAAACACTTGACATTAAAATTAACGCGCTTGTGTACAACAGGAGAAGTTTAAAATTGTTAGCTAAAATATACATGACTAGGTTTGCCCACAACTTGGTCCGCTTAAGAAGATTCTCCTTTCTCAATGTAAAAGATAAGTATCTATCTGTTAATTTTGCCATTAAATCTGCAAAGGCTTTTTTGCGTAATAGAGTCAGAAACATTCCTGTATACTCAAGACCATTCTTAGTTATTAAAGTTATCGAGCTTAAACACAACATATTCGTTTTTTTATAAATCTAATATTGGTCTTTCTCTCTATCAATATTAGCCCGTATCTTATATGATAGAATGAAACAAAAAATAAATGCATTGACACTTAAGTTTCCCACAACCTCAGCGAGTTATCTGACCCTCTATGTCAATAAACTAATAAAAGGTTTACATCCCATAAAACCGTGCAAACCCCGTCTCCTCTTTGTCTAGCGCAGAATTACAAACATACAAACAAACAAACACGTGTTCGATACGACCTCTAGTAAATGTCCCATACAAATATTTGACGTGTGTGTTTGAAACTTAAGGAATGCAACACCAAGGTCTTAAAACGGTCAGTAAACTTTGTAAAAAATGTAATAAGATATTATAAATAGATCAAAATAGACTTACTTTTTTGTTAGTTATAAAGTTTTGATATTATAAAAGTGTTTAGTGATATTGAGGTGCAGTTTTTTTCATTTTATAGCCTTATATTGCGGACTAACATTGTTAACGGCGAAACGTAGGTGTATTTTATACACCTCTGGGCTCTGCCTAAATCTGAGGGTATAACAGGCGTGATGTTATGTCTGTATTTTGATTAATTTCACTTAACAGACTTCAAAAAGAAGGAAGGTTAACACATACTGTAAATGTACAATGTAACTTTTTTCGTAAATATAAAAAATTTAAAGTGTTTTGCAAATGTCTGTTTAAATCATTCACATTAAAGTTATTACTAAATTGGATTCAAGTGAAACAAATTCACACTAAAAGAGTCTTAAAAGTATACTCCAGCTAAAGTAGTAACACGAAACTTTGTATAGAACTATTCGAAGTTCTCTTTATTTATTGATTTACCAGACGGGATTAGTTTCAGACAGACGTTACAACAAGTCTCGACTTCTAAAGATAAAGTTTTCTACTAGTCGATTTTGTTCTTTTATTTATTGCAATTTGCTCAAACAAGCTTCAGTTTTAAGCTTTCACCGCTTCTGGATAACTGTTAAATAGCTTATCAGAAGGAAATTTGACAATTGTCTTAGACGTTACTCTATCATATATTTTCTTATTTAGAGACCTGCACGTCTGACTAAATATTTATATATATATTTACTGTCATTACCTAGCAGATAGATTATCTGACACTTATTTCTAAACTTTGAAATTGGTCCTTAGCGTCGTAATTTTACATAGATAAGGTTTGACATCTATATAGTATAATTTTGCCCATATCAAAGGGATATTATAATATTTGAAAGTCACGTAGAAAGCATTAGACCTATGTAAGTTGTAGGGTTCAGTACTAAGGACAAAAACGTGACAGTCCCTAGCGTTATCGTTGCTTATGATCTGTTATAATACTCAGATATAGAATAGAATAACATTTTGTATGAGTTGTGTTTAATAAGCATTTTCTGCTTTATATTAACGAAACAAACATAACGTTTAAACTGTCGCAAATAAGTCTACAGAAATTTTCGAAAAAAAAAAAAGAAATTTCCCATATCTATTCGGCCAGACCACAACGGCGTTGCTTAAGGAAATTTTGCAAATTACAGGAAAATAATAATCTGAGAATAACTCAAATGTTTAGCAATGATATCCATGGGAACTAAGCATAATACTTGACTCAAAAGCATTCGTGTAATCATATCCTTCAAACGTCTTTTTTCTATCAATCTCACTAGTCACTATAATAAATGAAGCCTAAATCTAGCGTATCTAGTGTTAATTCCATCCACATAGTCCAACATATTCTCAATGACAACCGCGCCTCGTTCCGCTCGCCGGTATCGAGATCAACTGCGTGCTCCATTTCCTACACTTGCATAATACAATCACATTGCACACGATCGATTTTCACTTTCGCATGCATACGTTGCCATAGAAATTGTGGTTATCAACGCTTGCGTAACATTTGGAGACGCCTAATGAATTAAGCATAGGCAGGATAGTATAATTTTAATAATAAATATTGTTGTTGGACAACTCACACACGGTCATTTGATTCCAAACTAAGCAGAGCTTGTACTATGGTAACCAAATAACTGATAAACATACTCATATACTTCTAAATACTTACTTATATAGATACATTTCATGAATTTGTGCGAGTTCTTTCGATATGAGAAAGTCATGGGATGAATAAGCTATAATAAAGTATAGTCATGGGTGTTTGTATGTAGACGTACGAGCGGTTTTAGGCTTGTCAATTGACTTTTAATTTGATGTAAACACATTGTACTTGTTTTAATGGTTATCATCACTGAATAGTGTAAAACATAGTTGCTTTCCGCTGTTTGTCCCTATGTATGCTTAGATCTGTAAAACTACGCAACGGATTTTGATGCGGATAATGTGATTCATGAGGAAGCTTTAAATGTAAAATTTTGTTAAGGTTTTTTTGTTTAATAACTTTTTATAGAAGCGAATCTGAGACGGTATTCTAGTTCATAATTAATATATGTAAATTTCATATACTCTCGTTGTCAAACAAAAGCCACGATATCGATCTCTTATTGGAATCTGATTAAACATTTTCCTTCTTTTAAAAGTTGGTCTTATTTTCACTAGCTATCAAGTCAATAGAAAGAGATCTGAAGCGACTTGAACGACTTGGAAACAAAGTTAGCACTTAACCGCTCTATAAAAGAAAATGGATAGAGAATTTTATGAACAGCAATCTTCATTATCCTCAACTAGTTTTTTAACTTTTAATAGCTAAAGAACACAGAGATTTGTAAAAGTAAAAATCTAGACATTGTATGAAATAAACTTAAGGCCATTTAATCCAACATTAAATTGTCTCCTATTTTAATTCTACCTAGATAATATAAAATCTCGCCTTTTTTCCTATGGGAGTAGAAAGAGACTAGAGAACGCTACTTGCCACGATCACATCAAAATTCTACATTATCCACATATGTAGTACATATATCTTGTCATACAAGGCATCGTCACTGACACGACATATATTTGCGTTTACTCAGGCTAATATCCGTTTTCTTTTCTATAACTAATGAGTGAAAGATAAGCTCCATAACATTTAATTGCCAAGAAATGGCATCAACTCTTTAAAACATACATCTGTTACCTACTAATCATAACTGTACTAAACAAATATCTTCGCCACAAAAGCTTGTAAAGTATGCCATACGTCATCAGATGATATCCCGCAATTCAACACGGTTTTCATTCATCGACCCTTCAAACACACACGATACGAACAGCTGTCATCTCAGGAATTAATTAAACAACACCGTTAAACGATCATCAGCTCGTTAAACCCTCAAGTCTTTATTTAGAATACATTTATACAATTTCTTACAATTTAGACTTTATTATTTAGTATACAAGGTCCATAATTAAAGTTTTAAGCTGTAGGTTCAAATGTTAAGGAGTAACGGTACCCCGCCTCCTTGCGACCTCACGAAGTTTCGCCGTATTCTGTCTGTTGCATTGTGTTTCAAACCTTTTATGGATGACGTTGCATTTGCTGTAATTGTTTGAAAAGGTTTACTTATTTGTGTAATGAATGCCCATTTGTAGCGTTACTTTGTAATCGTAGTTGAAAAATGTCAAGCGCTTTTACCGTTCTAAAAATATTTCGTAATGCTTAATGAATGTTTCAAAAATAATTATTTGAGCTGTCAGTAACGAAAATAACTAAGTATAAAGTTACGTTACACAAATATGGCCCGCCATTATAATTCCAAAAATACAATTCAAATATAGAATCCATAAGGATTTCGTTCGGTTCAACCACCAGTTTTTTTTTTTAAAGACGAAGCAAAGGAAACCACTGCAATAAGCCGCGCGGCCTGTTCTGAATGTCAATGGATTGTCTGACTCACGCTTGCCTTCGCAATCACCTGCATGCTTCACCACTACATCCAAACGTAATCTATTACTAAGCATGTCTACATTGATGGTTTTCTTTAGGTAGGTACATGCACTTTTCATGTGTTCACGGATATGGATAGTAAAGTTAAGTTTTTCAACGGGATTAGATGTGAATCATTGTTGTGTCAGAGATAAGTAGTAGAACAGGTTATCTTATCCGCAACTTGATTCATAATTTTAATACTATACTAGAAATACATTTTCCGAGAATGCATTGAATTGTACCTAATGTAATTTGTTGGTGGAAATCATTTACTTGTTTAGTGTGTTTATGACGCGATGACATCATTGATGCATGTTTCTGAGAATATAAGAAATACTATCTTTTATATAAATGCCTATGAACACTTTTACTGTAGAATGCGCACATTCCTAATGAAAAGAAAAATGTAGTTGTTAAAGTGAAACTTGATCTTCGGAGTGTCGCAAAATCATTGCAGGCATGTGATTTCAATAATAAAAGTCTAACATTTTAGTACATTTTTAGTAGGAATGATGTTCCTATACTATCGTTTCATCTTGTTTTCAACTGATCAGTAGTTTCGAGGATATATTTTAAAACTAGCAATAAAACAAAATTCATATAAATAAACGTAGACCTTGTAAATAAATTTCTCCGTTCGTCAGTCACATCAAATACAAACAACATCTGATAGTTTATTCTTTCATCAACTGGAAGATAGTCATAATAATTCAATGAACGGCAAACAAGTCTCGGATATCACAGTATCATCAGGCACTCACAAACTGTCATAACAATCAATAAACAAGGCTCCCCTCTCTGAGTGACGGCGAAGCGCCGGCGCATTGACTAACCACTAACGCATGCGTTTGCGCATGCAACCTAGCCATATAGGGCCTGGGTTGTCAACTTTTTTTTTACTAGAAATTAAGTTTATTCAGGTCTATGGCAAATATTATAAAGTATTTTAGAAAAGTTTACAGTGTTCTATTTATTTACTAGCTTTTACCCACGACTTCAACCGACACCTTAATTTTCCCATTATGCGTAATTTTTCCGGGCAAAAAGTAGGCTATGTCCTTTGTCGGGTATCGAAACATCTCCATACCAAATTTCATGCAAATTGGTTTAGTAGTTTAGGCGTGATTGAGTAACAGTAAGTAAGTAAATTTAGTTCAACAGTAAAAAGCATAATTTAGTGAAAACAGTGTAAGACTTCAGAACAGTATAGGTAGCAACCCTAGAGTCATAGGAAACAGCCGTATAAGGACCGACGCCTATTACCTGTCTAATTGAACCTGCGATTATTCTAACTGGTTTTACTCGACTTGTGGAATTTATTAGTGTCAGGAATCTTACACAGATTAAGGTTAAGTGAGTTTATCGTTCATTTTGTGTAATTTACGCCTCAGGCTTAAGTACATATTTAAGGTAACACAGGTACACAACATAGATTACCGTAATTGAAAATGGTAGGACAAGCTTTTGCTGGTTGTTTGGTTCGCGTGAAAGATTAACTTTGTCAATCTGGGGGCACGGAAGTGCCCCCGCAAGTCGAGCAAAAAAAAGCGGCACGGCCGTACCATCCTTTTCTCGAAGCAATTCGGGCTATTTTCGACCCCCCTATAATGTCGTTGTGGATAAAATAAGAAGCCTGAATTTTCAGCAACTAATTATTCATTGTATAAACACGGTATATTTAAAATTTCAGTCAATTTGAACCAGTAGTTTAAGAATGACAACTTGTTAAAATTTTGAATTTTGTCACTCACTGATTCACTGACTCACTGACTCACCGATCATCAAAAGTCTAAGGTACTTCTAGCAGACTTAGAAGCTTCAAATTTAGAATACAAATAGGGTTTAGTGTCTTAATCATGGGAAAAATCCAATATTTTCTAATTTCAGTCCAGTTTTCTAAATACACTAACTGCAACATTAACTTTGTAATCCCATATAAATGTATAAGATTACAAGATAACATTAGCAGTTAAGAATAATTACTACTGTAGAAAATAATAAATAATATGTGTAGATAGGTACATACTATACGAGGCATAACGGGAGGGGATATAGGGTGGGTAAGGGTGTTTAGCCCATGAAAATGAAAAACATTCCCATAGGAAAATAATATGTTGAATTATAAGAAAAAACGTCTTTCCATACAAATTGGACTTATGTTCGTTCTACAAAAAGAAGTGAGATGCCACCAAAAACATTCTGTAAAAACCTCAAGTCTCGCAGCTCAGTCTTTCTGGCGTAAAAAGTGGTGAGATCTATATAATACCAAGTCGATTAATCTATTTCGTCTCTACTTAAAGGACCTTCTGTCTTAAGTTATTACATAAGTTATTATCATGCCAATATTAAAAATATTTTACGTTTAAAACAAATAGATCGACTTGGACATCGCATGAAAACACAAATTCGCCATAAAAATTTCAGGAGCATTAACTTCTCGTCGTGCTGTGTAGTGTAATACATACAAATCATGCGATGGCCAGGGCGGTCTATTTGTTTTAAACGTAAAATATTTTTAATATTGGCATGATAATAACTTACGTAATAACTTAAGACAGAAGGTCCTTTAAGTAGAGACGAAATAGATTAATCGACTTGGTATTATATAGATCTCACCACTTTTTACGCCAGAAAGACTGAGCTGCGAGACTTGAGGTTTTTACAGAATGTTTTTGGTGGCATCTTCTTTTACGTATTCGTACATTTGAATATGTTTTTCTTCATATTTTTATTATTGACCGAGGGCTCTAAGGTCGAGGCTTTTGCCCAGCAGACACTGACATAAAGCTTAATTAAACATAAAATATCCTAACATTATTCTTCAGATTCTACTCTCAGATAACTTGATTTGACTCAAGTGAAAGGTTTACACTTACCCTTTTCTCTTTTAAGTATCATGAAAGAACAATTGGTAATCCCAAAATATGAATGTCAAACAACTCAGTGGTCGCGACGTGTGCGCCCGCGCATACTGTCACAATGATCTCCGGACGGAAGTTGTGCAGGAAGCCGCTGGTCTGTGACACCTCCAGTCAACACCTACGTGCCGAGTGACGTCATCGTTCATTCATCATTCATTCATCATTCATTGATGGTCTCATGATTAATGTGATTAGTGTCAGTGGTGAACGATAATGTATTGATTACCAGTCGATAAACAATGGTTTATAGTTAGTTTTAGGTATGAGTACGGAAATAAAATACACAACTAGCCTCTGACTAAATGCGTTAATTTAATAAACCTTGCTTGTTTAAAGTGATATCCTAAATACAAAAGTAGCCATTTTTCCTATTGTATTAGTCGTTGATATTCACATTCTTTTGATATTTGGAAAATCGGATTCTAAATGTGACTATATCGACTATCAAAAATGCAAACCCACTGTTTCCACTACCATATATAAGTCCCTAACTCTATATTTGTACAGAAGTACACGCAAACCACATGTATTTTCTCCAAACAAAGCCCAAATACGCGCGCTCTAAAAAACCTACTTGATCTATTTATAAGTATTACAACACACCGCCCACATGCCAGACTACCTTTACAATTTAACATACGTAATGGCTTATAACCCGCGTCTGTTCCTCTCAAGTGGTTTCATAAAAATCTCCAACGAAAAACACTTTATATGCGGTCGATTTTTGTTTATTGGCATACTGACAAAAAGCTTAAATGATGCCAGAAAAAACTTATTAAAATGTAATTTCGTTGATGCTGTATTCGAAAATGCGTAGGTACTGTGTTGATAGATCGAATGTTGTGATGTTTTCATTTCGTTTGACCATCTGTTTGAATATAAATGTAGGAACTGTCATGACTCTTTAGGTCTTCTTTGAGCAATAATTATAGCAATTGTAATGAGAGTTCCTGCCTAGTCTTGAGTCACAACATTATCAAAAATGTTAAACTTTTGCATGCAACTCTTATTTTGGTCGATAACAATATAATTTCCATCATTGCATTCCCCTTTGATTTTACCCGACTGCACCACGGAACTAAGAATAATGTGGTTTTCCACTATAAAAAAAAATTTAGGCGCATTCAATCAATTCCTCAACAATTTTTATAGAAAGCAAAAGAAGTCATACAATGTTCCCCAAAGAAAGTAGAGCAGTATTGTTTATGACTCACATTATAGACTACACAAGTCGTTGACACTATGTAGACATGAATTCGCACTGCGTCCGCGACAAGGTTTCCGTTTCCTTTCGAAGCCATATAAGTACCGTGTGAAGTTTTACAATACTTTATTATTTTATCGATGATACGAGTATGAACTTACAAATGGAATCAGAAAGGTATGTAGTAAGACAACGAAATAATGAGCACTTGGTCTGGAGTATCGAAAAGACTATAGATCCAAGACTAATAAGTCACCTTCTTAAAAATGATTGTCATATTCGATACCCACAAACATAAAATCACGCTTTATTCCTATAGGGGTAGGAAGGGAATCCAGAAAGCTTGGTACGATCCTTACAAACTTCCTTTGCTTTATTCTCATCAATACATCTTGTCATGCAGGACCGCCGGTTACGAGTACTAGACACATGACAGGTCATGCGTCTAGTACTCGTAACCGGCGTAGTACTCGTAAAATGATCATACAATGACAGGTCATTGTTTGATCATTTTAGATAGACGTATCTAAAATGATCCATTCCAGTCTAATTTAGCACAATCGTTTTTGATGAGATTAAGTATAAAAGACAGACAAAAGCACAGTATTTTTGGCATAACACCATACAGACTTTCCAAAACGCAATACCGACAAGCTCTAAATATTCAAGCGTCCAGTTTTAACGGCTAGTAATCAAAGAGCTAACCCGGATCGTATTTGATATCGTCCGTGGCTTGTTATTAGCACTGGACGTTGATCAAAGGCTGGCAGAAATGCAGAATATAGCCTGTGTTCAAACAGAATAGAAAGGACATTGCACTGCTAAATTTTGAGAATATCGAGTTACGTTTTGTAAATCCAAAATTTGATAGACAACTGTAAAATGTACGTAGAAGTAGAAGAGGTCTTATCACAATTCATGCAAAATTTTTCATTAGCTCGTGAATTTATAAATGTAAACTGCTTTAAATTACCATAAAATAGAGTCCTGTATACCATAATTGAGCAAATATATTATTTGATTATTGATTGGTATTTAATTTACTGCATCCGTCTTTATTTTATCCTACATAATGACCGCATTCTTGGCATACACACGTATTTATTGTAAAAGACAAAAGTTACTCAAACAATTATTTGGCCATATTATCAAAGCTATTCACATCATCTATACATAGGCACCTAACCTTTGCAAATGCAATTTAACACGTCACTTACGCACCGTACATTTCCACGGCACATGAACGAATGCACCGAACGGTGAACATGAGTAATTAACACATGTCTAACAAACAAACAGCGGCTACGTATGATTCACACTCGGTGTATAAATATTCTCTCGGTAATTATGTTTGTTATCGACGCGATTTGACGGTCACGGCCGTCGTATCTTGACCTATGACTTGGTTATCGGTGTAGCAAGTGCCTTCCGGTATTTGTATAAAAAATACGATTATTGACAGCATTTTTGCGTTAATTCCCATAGATTAAATTGAAAAAGTTTTTAAATGTATCTTTTTGGGATTTCTTCATTCATTTTTGTCGATTGTGGAATCAGTCGTCATCTTTGACTCTTTAAATGGCAGACAGTAGTTACATGACGTACTTTAAAAGGTTACATCATAATTATGGCGCAAAAACAATCTATAGTAAAGCTATTATGTAATGAATGACGGAAGAAATATCCCATTAATAACCATTTCAAAACAATACCTTTCAAACATCCTCTCCTAAAATAACACAAACAAAGGCTTTTCAACAAATTTAATGACCAAACTCTTTCCGTTTGGAATTTACTATCTCCTAATTACGTTACCATTGCGTACATTGTTCGTCTGTTTTTTGTGTGTCCGCTAACAGTGTGGTCAATGTTCTATCACTAATTATACTGTACACACTAAATACAATGAATAATTGTTTTCTTTTGAAATTTGTAGTGAAAATTTTCCAAAAACCATCAATTTATTGCTAAGTCTATTACTTCCAATACTATAAGTATGATTTATCTTTGGTTCACGTTTGACATGTTTGTTTTGATTAAATTTCCATTAACATTACTAAATTAGGCCACTGTTAATGCTATGTTTCCTAGATTTACTATGGTCACCAACAGTCTTGTTTCATTATTAATAGGTCTTCGTCTTATGAACATCATTACAATGATAGAATCCACCACTAGTTTATAATGGGAAGTAGCCATAGATCTCTATGAGAAATACTGGCAAGAAATTTACTCTTTTCAAAACATAACTCAAAGAAATCCGAGAATTGAAAAATGCTTCTCTCGCCACTTTTGAGGTCATTTGTTTATTCATTATGAAGCACGACCGCTAAAAGCCACTCTGGCTAATTAAATTCCATTCATTCAGCACTGAATTTCAGACATCATTTTAGTTTTCATTTCACGAATTTTAGTTTTCAGTATTATTGTTGGAATGGTATTCATTAATTAGTAGAACAGTGCGTGTTGTTTTTGTTAAAATTAAATCACGCATACATTCTATACAACAGTAAGGCTTGCTTGACATATTCGGTTCGGCATAAACAGCCAAGCCAAACGGCAAAACCGAATGTGTGAAGATGAACCCAATCGGCACAAGCCGGACAAATGAGTCGAGTCGGTTTTCTTGTTCGATAAATCGTTGCTTAAAAAGAAAAGGGCCACAAATCTAAATTTAAAAACCTCTATTCACAAAAAGAGTTCAATGATTTTTTTATGTTGCAAGTCTTTTTAAAATATTAAAATAAATACTCGATTAAATGTATTTTTTTTACAATTATAAGGCATTTCGACTTTTTAGTTTGCGGCCCTTTTGTTTTGAAGCAGTGAAATATTGCGAATATGCGTGTCGCAAACCTCACATAGCATGCGAATATCCTCGTGGAAATCGATAGCCCCATTCACCCCTAGAGTCTGTTGGTAGAATGTATTATCCGTCCTTCCGGCTTCACCCTTTAATGTCTTCCTGTAATCCTACACTGCGATAGACATGCAGACTGAAGTTCCGGCCGTGGCAGACACCCTCCTGCAAGATATATAGCCCACTTTCCCACGTGTCTTTTCTCTCTGTCTCTTTGTGTAATATTGGTGCTTTTAATATGGATTGTTTATATTTCCGTTATTTATATAGTATCTTATTATAAGGACTCGAAATCGAATATGTCAGTAGGAGAAATCAACTCATAAATTGTAATCTAGTAAACTACCCAACTAGCACACAAGCTGCTTATACAGTCGTTATACAGCCTGATAGTTGCATAAGAGTCGTTCAAATGCTGTACAATTCTCTATAAGTTGTATACTAGCTATTTAAAAAACCCTTTAACAGCTAGGCGGGACAGTAGCCGTTTAGTAGGAAACTAATGACTTATAGTGATATATGAGCATGTAATTGCATCGCTAGACAGCCTAGGGAAGTATAACTGAGTTAATGGAATCTTCTATAACACCGTTAACTGTATAAGGGGACTTTAGGAGATAAAGGAGTTTAAACGGAGTTATGCGTTGCGCTTATAGCGCTCAAGAGCGTAAATAAGCTTTTTGTAATGCCTTAGGTTCTATAACAGATTTTTTTAGGGCTAGTGTATTACTCATCTATAAAAGAGTTGCGTAGGTCTTTAATAACGCCTTGAGCGTTATATCAGATATTTATATGGCTTCTGTACGGCAAATAGATGTATAAGGTATCATTCGAAACATTTTTACAGCCATGGGGATTACAGAATTATGTTAAGCACCTAAAGCGCTATAACCGAGTAATATACCTTTATACTAAAGCTTAAAATTATTATCATAATATATTTACATAGGTGCAGTGGTGGTTCAGTCTGTCAACTGTTTTTAATAAAATAAAATAAAATAAAATAAATAAAAAACAAAAGATTTTCAAACTATTTTAATATTCAACGACTGACCCCTAAAAGTACGAGTAAAATGCTGGTGTGCGACCAAAACAATTATATTGAAGCACTCCTATGCCACAACTGCAGAACCTTGAGGTCTACAACAGCAAACACTAGAGCCTTTGTACAGCTTAAGCCGCTAGAGCAGATGTAACCAACTCTGAGAGGTGCTTGATCGAGACGCCATTACAGCATTTGTTAAACATATTTTTTGAGGTTATTACGATCTTTTGAAGATCATATAAATCTATAGCCTGGTAACGTCAACATAAATAAAATCATTTTTTATTACCTATAACCCTAATTAAACTATCTGTAACCCTCAAAGTCTTATTTATGTTCAAAATACAATTTCCAAATCCACATATCTATATAATTTTTGCATTTAAAACTGAATATTTTGAGGGCGCATGAAAATATTGACGATAATATACATATATATTGACAGCAAACTGGAACTCGCACTTTCATATCACGTACACAAAGAAATAAAAGCGATAGACTACTTGTTATTTTCATAATCCAATCCGTAAAAATAAAATGTCTCCTCATTTGTCACTGATGATTCATTTTAATACAATATATTTAGTTTACACCATAATAAACCGACCATATTACTAATTTAGAGCGTTAGCATTTATAACCGTTACACAGTAGCGCTAAAATAAGGTAAAGGTGGTATAATCGCGCTGCAGGAGCTTTTTCGAACGCTCGTGGCGCTAACCACCTCTGTACAACAGCTGGTAAGCGCCACGAAGCTGCGAAAAAGCTCTTGTAGCGCGATTATACCACCTTCAACTTATTTTAGCGCTCCTGTATTACTACTATACTACTTACTATTATAATTACTATTTACGACCACTGTAGATCCAATGTCGAGCTATAAGCTGGACAGTATGGGCCTATTTGACGCTACAAGAGATCTGTAGCCGCTTATAGAACCACTATACTTCTTACTGAGGAGCCTAAGGCGTTATAAAAATCCTTTAACCGGCCATTGTGCAGCTTGTTATAGCGCTTGTGTGCTAGTTGGGTAATCAAAACGTTATGTATGGTATTTTTTCCCCACGAGATACTCATTTAATTTGAGTTCATCTAGTCCTTTATCATTCCAAACTGTTATCTTAAAACAGCTGAAACTTCACATGCAACGATTATTGAAAACAGGTATTATTAGGCGATATTTTATATATCCGTCACATGCGACCATTATTGCAAACAGGTATTATGAAGCTATAAGCGACCAAACTGTTACAGTTGTCCACACATCAAGTGCAATTGCTCCCGCGCTCAAATTGAAATGACCCAGCATAAAGAATCATAACACATAAATTACTCCACAAAAAGCAGTAATTCCGCAATATGACGCAATACAGTCCGAAATCCCGCCGGGTGACATCATGCAAGGTGCGTAGGCATATCAGTGCAGTGAAACAATCACATTACCCCCCATTAGTCCGCTCGTTGCAGTTAGCTAATGCGATATCAGAGCTTTACGACGTATTGTGTTACGTGTCCAATTGTATGATGCATTGAGCTGTATGATTGTGATTATAATTGCGAAAAATTGGACTTTTAAGTGTTTTGGTTTTAGTTTCATTAAGAGTTCCTAGAAGACTTACTTGCCTAATGACGTAATGCCTGACATTTTGGGTAATGATTGCTTTGATAAGTAAACTGTCGGGCAACTGACACTTCCTGCCAAAACATTATCCCTCGCCGGGTTTTTTTAAATCAATGTTTCTAGTATCTATACTAATATTATAAAGCTGGAGAGCTTGTTTGTTTGTTTGAACGCGCTTTATCTCAGGAACTACGTTCGATTTGAAAAAATATTTCAGTGTTAGATAGCCCATTTATTGAGGAAGGCCATAGGCTATATATCATCACGCTACGACCAATAGGAGCAGAGTAGCAGTAAAAAATGTTACAAATACGAGGAAAATTTTGACCCGTCCTCTCTTAAGTGCCGCAAGCGAAGTTGCGCGGGTCATCTAGTATTAACTAAAACAAAACATGTTGTATTTTGTTTACATGTTCAGCCCACTTTATCTTGGTAACCCGAACACTTGCCCCTCATAATCATTACAATATCTCTTTACTAATTACTTTGTTCATTAAAAAGTATCTAAATATACAAACAAAACATTACTAAATTGTAACATAAGTGGTCAGATAATCCTCTAAATTGATACTAACAGGATATAATGGGTGCACGTACACTCTAATCTATACTAATATTATAAAGCTGAAGAGTTGGTTTGTTTGTATGATTGTTTGTTTGTTTGTTTGAACGCGCTAATCTCGGGAACTACTGGTCCGATTTGAAAAAATCTTTCAGTGTTAGATAGCCCATTTAATGAAGAAGGCTATAGGCTATATATCATATCGCTACGACCAATAGGAGCAGAGTAACAGTGAAAAATGTTACAAAAACGGGGAAAATTTTGATCCATTCTCTCTTATGTGACGCAAGCGAAGTTGCGCGGGTCAGCTATTGATACTAACAGGATATAATGGGAGCACGTACACTCTAATTGCCCATATAGTTTGTATTGATTAAATTCCAGCATCATGCATATGAATGACCACATTTACATTAATGAGTTATTGATGGGCAGACAGATAATTAATTTAAGGACGTGTTTATGTAATTATTATTGTATTTACACTATTGTGTTATTTGGGAGTTGTATACAGTAGCATAACATGTAATATTATGTTTTGTAGATAGAGAACAAAATTATAGTTGTCATGAAAAACATTCTGTTCTTGTTTGACTGCCTCCGTGGCGCAGTGGTTAAAGCTGCCACGCCGCTGCCATAGTGACAGGAGGTCGTGGGTTCGATTCCCACACGAAACAATATTGTGCGATCCATAAATAATTGTTTCTGGCTAGGTTGTACTTTGTATCCATTGTTTGTATGTTTGCTAAAGTCCCCGCGACACAAGAACATTTCTGGATTTGGGAGTTGTCTTTTTTTAAATCGAAGAAGAATATTAACGTTTTCCTTGCAAGATCAGAATATGTGTACGTTTAACTCGACGAATAAATCTATGACGATTTGTGTTAGAGGAAAAAGTTTGTAAAAATGTTGACAAAAATAAACAGTGTAGGAATGCAAAAGAATTAAAACACTAATTACTACGTAGTAAAGTAGTTCTTCAATCAAACCAAATATAGCAACTTAATTATATCCAAAACAGATTCTACTTTGACTTAAAAGGCATTTTCCTATTAAGTACCTTACTTAGATCATTGCACTGCACCAAAAAATCTTTTACAAACATTTACATCCAAATATAGTCCTTTTTCCTTATACAATAAAGTCCTTTATCCTTAGTATTGTGTTGTATAACGGTAAAACCTGTTTAAAAGCTCTACTTGCAGTGTTAGCACGTGGATTTGATACTGTAGTTGGACAATAGATTGCCTGCTTGGGGTCTGTGTTGGACGTTAATCTTGACCTTATAAATGGTTAATGTTAAGTCCGTTCTTGTATCAAATACTTATATAAAGATATATATTTCTATGTTTAGCCCACTTGTACCCACCGTTAAGTTTTGGCCTTTAACTTTTAGCTATGATATTGACTAAATCACTAATTTGTATGTGAATGTATTTTGATATTATTTTAACGAAACTTATGATGGTGGTAGGAGTCGCTATGGCATAGGTACGTGTTAAATTCTATTCGTATTATTTTTAAATCTTTATTATGTGTCCTCGGAATATAAAGACCTCAGATTTGTTGTAATATTCGCTGCAGAGGAATAAATAAACTGTTCTCTTATGAACATAACAAGAATTTCAAAGAAATCGAAAGAGCACCTATTTTTACCGCTACCTTTGAACTTGAACTTAGCACTTCATTGAAATAAAACAGCAATAACAGCGGTAAATCCCACCGACTTTGAGGAAACAATCCCTTGTACCAAGGCGCCGGGTGTTCCTAGAAATAGCACGATTTTTAATTAATATGACACATCAAAGAATGCAGCTAGAGGAGTAACCACCTGTTTCATTTGCATTCGCGGTTTAATGCAGTCGTAGCAAATCATGCACTTATGCAAGGTCATCAGTGACACATATTATATTTTAATCGTTTTAATAATCATATTATTTATGTTAGCTCTTCGTAGAGTACACGTACTGCGAGCAATTTTTTGAACAATCCAACTGCTATACTTAGGTAATACATTTCTGTGAAAGGAGACGCATTTTCTAAAATGGCACATCACAAATTTTAAGGCATGGACGTGGACTGGACATAGACAATTAAAAAAAAATTGTTTCTTGATTCTTTGGCATTACTCGTTGCCATGGTTACGCTAAAGTATGAATAAATGTAAAAACAGCGTCACATTCTTCGCATCTCGTTCTTAAGTACCTGTGTCCGATAAGCGTCTTTTGAGGTCATCGGTCACGGTGGCTACCATCAGGAATGCGGCATTCGGTCCGAATCAGCAGCCATTGAACTGTGAACTTTTATCCACACAAACATAAATAAAATTATACCTTCCGCCTCTATAATTAAAGTACAGTTCAGTTTGATCGAGTTTTCGCTCAGAATAGAATATGAGTCTGCTTGTAAATAGTAGTTTGATTGTCTAGGCATATACTGAACGACTTTTTGTTTACTATTTACAGGTCATTATACTTTATAGTTATCAATTAATCTATTTTGCGACGCAATGTAGATAGTTACATTGTAATAAACCAATAGATGTTATTCTTAACAACTTCTTAAATTCGCTGATATTCGCTTTTTCGAGAGTAGATGCCCTAGAAAGACATACAGAGATCATAGCGGCGATGTCTTGAAAAAATGTCCGGTGCTGGGACCTGTATGGTCAGATGTATAGATGTGAATGAGGCAAAGGAAGTTTGGAAGGATCACACTAAGTGGTATTCTTTGGTCTCTGCTTGCCGCTATAGGAAGTAGGTGTGATTTTATGTATGGTAATTTCCAAATACCTTACTAATAAAAGACGGCCAAACGACAAAAATACAGTCTTACTACCTATATTGTAAAAGAACCGTGGAAGAAGATAAGTTTTTTCGTTTTAGATCATTCTTACAAAGTGACTTAGTAGCGATTACTCGTCATAGATCAAAAGAGATCGTTCGAACGCCAGCGCTATTGTATGCAATTGGGCTAGCTTTCACATCGGCCCAAATGACTTGTAATCATATGCTGCTACATGATGTACTCTCCTCATTCTGACAGACGGTAATTACGTATGTGAAGTATCGCATGTTATCTATTTGTTAAAAAAAAGTACCTCTTCGCATGAGACCCACATATGTAAATCCAGATTAGAAATGGTCTATTCTTAGCTAGCAATGAATGTGTACCTAGAGAGGCCAAGTCTCGAAAAAGACGTTTGATGTACCTTAGTACCCAAAAATGTTTTGTTTTATAATACCATGAATACAAACAAATAAAAGGACTTGAGCATTAGCAAAATATCGTAAGAAAGAGTTTAAGCAGATAACAAGATAATAGAAGGTTTGAAATCTGAAACAATATTTCTGGACGTCTAATTTCTTATGCTGTACACGTCAAAATTACGTGTTTTTCAATGTTTAATATCGTATTGGTACCGGGCTGTTATGAAAGCGGGAAAATCACATTCCCTAGTTCCCTACTGTAGTTCTCATGCCCTCTGAATCACAGAGACGCTCATCTCAAATATCACTGAGCGGTCGCCCATTCATAGATTGACCGCAACGTTTAACCTCGCCGATCGTTTAACTAACAATCAGTGAGTGCAAGTGGCCGCGAGTGTGTCGTTAGGAGACCATCAACGAAAATTGTGATGGAAGAAAACATTGCTTGTAGAGCTATTATGAGTGATATTAGTTACAGAACGTAAGTTTCTGTGTAAGTGTAAGTGTACTGAAGTCTTACCAGTTTATGGGGTTATTCATAGGTATCTAAATAAGTATGTAAACTATTTTGCATACATAAAGTCAAGCCTTTTTTCATAGAGGGAAGGCAGAGAGCAAAGAACGCCACTTGCTAAGACCCCTGCAAACTTGTCTAAAATACAATATAGCAGAAAGAAATTGCTAAATAAGAGCAAAGACGAATAGCAAAAATTCTTTATTATTCAAATACAAATGGTTTTGGGGACGTTCCTGTCCAGAAATAAGATGACGTTAACTAAACTAAATTCATTATTTTACTTCACCTATTATCCTGTTTCAATAAAATATACCTCTATATGTTTACAAGCAATGAACGATGACGTCACTATGTATCAATGAGCAGTAAATGACCAGTACGTGAGTATTTGAAAATCGTGCACATTAGCATGTTTTCGCTGCGGTAATCAGTTCCCAGGAAATTTGTATTTAATGCTATTTAAATACCTTTATTAGGTATAAATTAAAAAGTATTGTTATATTCTCCAACTACAAACAACAGGGTGTTTTAGAGATACCTCTGGTTTGGATTCGCATTTTTATTTGATCACGGTATCCTATTATAATGTAAAGCTCTATAATGTACCCACAAGACTTACTTCTTGACATTTTGTGGCTCACCATGCCACTTTTTCAGGATTTCGTACCCAAAGGGAACCGAACCCTTTAAATAAATTGTTGCGTTGAACAGTATGGGAACAATCTATTTCGAGACTACTTTCTTAAAGTTACAATGCGATTGTCTTTATAACTATTATAACGTAAGACGCGTCATCATCTTATTTTATATGTCTGTGTGTGTGTTTAATATGAATGTGTGCGTGTGTTCCCACGTCCCTTTTCCCCTCAATGCGTCATTAATTTTTATTGTAATAGTCGTTAATGGCTCAGCTCAACAAATTAATATACGTTTACATAAATCTAATGTATAAGACAAGAAGCACGCGATAGATGAAAAAAATAATTACTCAATTAGTCACGCCCTTGTCACTACTTAAGATAAAAGGATTTTAAAAAAATGCGTCTAGTTATCTTTAGTTAAACTTGTGACAGTTACGACCATCCTTGTTTCTAAGTACCTATTTGATTTGTTAATGTATTTTTCTATTAATTAACCTTTAGCTCGTTATGGTAGCTAGTTTAAATGACTAAATTAAGACGTCTCTCGAGGGATTATTTCCTAAAAGTCATATTTTCTGTGTAAATTATTATTTACCAATTGATTTACAATCAGTCGTATAACTATATCCAGTGCCTATTTAAGAATTCCATCTTCACATCAGAAGGCGTATTATAGATTTATTTATAGAAGTCTCTAGCCAGCAAAAAAAACAGTTATTTGCTGCACTTTCCGGAAGCAACTACCTACATTATGCGAAGTACTTAAGCTATGAGTCAGAGTATTTCGCTCGTGCAGTGACGTCACCCCATTGTGTGGCTGTAGGTACTAAGTGTCAATTCGCTTATAAAAACCATGTTCTATCACTTAATATACCTGTGTAATTTATTGCTATATGACAACACCTACGGCTTGTATCGCCATTTAGGAATAAGTATCATTTAACTTATCAGGAGGAATTTTGACAGATTTTGCCGTTTGCTATCAATTTATCTACTGGTTAACTTATCCGACACTTAAGCTATGAACATAACACATAAGCTATGAACTGAAACTGGAACTTTCCTTTCGACGGTATTAAGGAGTTTACAGCTATTTATGTTGATGGGTCATGAATCAAATTGTGAGGCAACATTATCCTTATATGACAATAATTATGTTTAGTTGTTTGAATGAATATGACGTATATTGATGGGTTTATTGTTACTATGGAATTATTTGAGCCAAAAGCTACATAAAATGAAACCGTATACACTTAGTATTAGGCATTTATTGTCCGTCTTTCTATCATACTAATAACTAATCACGTCGTTACTTCATGTTAGAAAATAAGTCTAATAACCGTGAAATAGGTGCCGAAAATATAAAGACTAATCTAATTAGACTAAAAATTTATATCTAGGACAAGGTTTTAGCCTAGTTACTAAATAACGCGAAGTCTACATATTTATAAAAATCAGTTTTGAACACAATTAGTGTCATCATATTGAACATGATCCTTTCTCATTCAAAAAGTTTTTCCGCACTGGAAAGCATGAGACTTTCGTCTCTGCTATTCGTTTCAAATCTGTTCTGTATTCTGCGCGTCTAACTCATTTGACAAATTTAAACATCGACCTATCCTGCCATACATCTTAATGTTCCCAATACCAGTTTATTTATTACTATTGAAGCAATCAGTCAAATATTTATCTACAAAACTAACCAGTTCATTTCTTTGTCCACAGACAGTTCAACACGGCTTCCCTCACAGAGCATCAGCGCTAGCATGGGACCCGCTCTTACGAGTGGTGGCCCTCGGCACCGCCACCGGCGCGCTCAAGGTCTACGGCAGACCAGGCGTGGAACTGTATGGACAACACACCAACTCAGACTGCAGTGTCACACAGATACACTTTATATGTGGTAAGTGTTATTTCTTTCCTTGTTTTTGATAGGCCGTAGATTGTGAAATTTTCCTTATAAGATCTCCTAAGTTCTAGAGTAAAGGCACCTGTAAGCAGTAAACACGACTTTGCAAAAAAACATGTGTTCTTGAATC
Source organism: Anticarsia gemmatalis (assembly GCF_050436995.1). Lineage (NCBI taxonomy): Eukaryota > Metazoa > Arthropoda > Insecta > Lepidoptera > Erebidae > Anticarsia > Anticarsia gemmatalis. The sequence continues at coordinate 3,214,022 of NC_134752.1, forward strand.
TAAATACGTTGAAGAAATTTCTCTTTGAGGAGCTCTGTAGTAAAAGGGTTAAACCGTAGGTCTGTTATGCAGTAGATGCGCTAAGAATACCTGGTCACTAATATTCAAATCTCTCATATGCGTAACTAGACTAAAACCCGCGCAAATTGATTTTTTTTTTTGAAAACAAAATTGTATGCTATAGTTTAGTGTTTTCCCGACAGCTACACCATTTCGCATTCAAACTTGAAACTTTGTGGTTTTATAAAACAAACAAATATATAAAACATGTAATGGGTAATAAAGTTAAAAAGAGAACTTATCTCTACATTGAGTCCCTTACCGGCCTCCAGCGACATTCATAAAATGCCGTAGGCACGTTCTAAAAATATTTACGCCATTACAATCTCACTCAATGAAAGAACGAGATTAGATAGAGATAAAATAGTAGATGGATGAGCTTGCGATAATATTAGCAAAGTATACAAATATACCTTCAACCTAGTGTCGTTAAAAAGTCTCCAACACCTCGTCGTGGCGGGATATGACACAGTAAAGAGAGATTTTTCAAAGAAGTCCATTGAAAAGTTAAATTTTTATTAGGCCTTAGCTTGCGTTTTTCAGAGGGCGCAATTTGTTTTTAATTTGTAGTGAGGCCTACAGAAGCTTAAGTTTAATTTTTTTAAAGTCGCCGCCCTAGTTCTCCGGCCATTTTGGAAAAAGAAAAAGGGGTAGCTTTTGTCCAGCAGAGGGTCACATAAGGGCTAATAAAAAGAAAATACATCCAATAAAAATCTCATCAATTTTTATTCATAGAAACCAATTAAATGAATCATCATTAAAACAGTCATTTTATTAGGGACCGGGGAGATATCTGTGGCGTGTGCCTGCCTGCGCCCACGCATCGTTTATTATGAACTGTTTAGTCACCAGCGCGCTATGATAACGAATTATTTTAGGAATATTATTAATTTGGATATAAATATCTTGCACTTATGCCTTTTTGTTAGTTTGTTGTGTTGGATTTAGTTACTAAGACGGAGGTCATGTAATTTTGTTAAGATTGTGATACAACTTTAAAGTCTAAGCCAAAGTTCGGATAAAAATATAGTTTTCTGCACCTTAACCAGCCTATAGTCCGATTACTTAAAAGAGAGTATGCAAAATTAAGAATGTATAACATCGGTGACCTAATGGCTTATGTAGGTGATAGTGACCCATTTCATGCGGCTATTTTACGAGTATATTAAAAAATACTCATAATATAATTACTCATTATAAACAAGATAAATCGTAATATTATAATGCAACGGGTATTAAACGCAATTTAGAATTGAAGGTTAGGATACTTTATTTGTTTACCCGACGTATTTGTTTAAGACCCCTTGCATTATAATATTACAACAAGTGTACAAGTCGCGAGAGTTTAAAATAGCGTACATTTTTAGGCTCTGTACTAAGTTGTCGAACTGGCAAAACATGACATAGGTTTTGAAATAAAAATTCTAGGAGGTACCTGCACTAAAGCAGGTAATGTCTATTTGAGTTGTCAATAAAAAAACATTAAGTTATAATTACCTTACAATACTCATTGTTTACAGTCAAGTGAAGTCATCCTAACATATCGCAATGTTAAGCCATTGATATCATGTGATAATACTCGTAATTAGTGAATGTAGTACAGCAAGCAAAGTCCGGCAACACTCAGATAACAGTCGCGAAATAAACATTATCATTGAACTTTTTGTAATTAAATAGTAGGTACTAATTAAAATAAACTGTTTATTTTTGATTTTACCGGAAAGTAGGCTAACTTGTTACCTACATATGTATTTATGTTTTCAACTTGTGATACGATATACAGTTTAACTTAAACGTTACAACCAAAATAGGGATACCTTTTCGCAATGATTATAAACCACCACAGTTTTAAAAGTTAATCCTGGAGTGCCTTAAATTACCAACGATTTTAAAGAATAATAGTATCGAGCCAAAAATCACTGAAATTATTTCTGAAGTCTTTCAATAAAGTATTGTTTTTGTATAAACCTATCCTTGTATAGATAGCAAAACAAAATTATGAAATAAATATCATACCAATTACGTCACGTTTGCTAACAAATATCTTTGTTTTTTTTTCAGGCACAGGCCGGCTAGTATCATTATCTGACGACAACAGCCTCCACTTATGGGAGATAAACGAGAAATCCCTCGTGGAGCTGAAGACGTACATATTCGAGGGTAAGAACAAGAAGATCTCGTCCCTCTGCGTCGAGTCCTCCGGCAAAAACCTTCTCATCGGCACTGAAGGAGGGAACATCTACAATCTGGACCTTAACACATTCGCAGTCACCGAAGATGTGATATATCAGGATGTTGTTATGCAAAAGTAAGTAGAAGTACACTGCACTAAAGAAAACTTTTGACTTGTATAGGGTTCATACGCAGAGCATGCTTAGGTAAAGTTAACATAGCATCGGGAGGCGTGATATCTAAGAGATACCGTATATTCAGAAAATATTGAATTGAGCTTTGCAGGATGATGAAAGGATGAATCCTGTAGGCGTGGTGTATTCAAAGACGAGCTCTATATTCCGTAGTAGTGAAGTAATAAGAATCTTTGCACGTTAAATTATTCGAGTTCGATATTGTAGTTAGACATTTCGCTCCCTTTAAGATCTGATAACTTTTTTATCTTGTGAGCGTTGTTTTAACGCTTTGTTGACAAGTGTTTATTGAATCAGCTTTTTTCTACTGCCCTAAATATTAACAGTTCCTATTGTATTATACATATACTACAAAGTTGCATCAAATTTATAAATAAATATTAATACAGTCAGCTTCCACATTGGATCTGCTGTGTCATATTTAGAGGAATACATTTCAGACTTTGTATTTGCAATAAGTTTTATTTAACAAATACACTTTGAATAACAATATATTGTGTAATCTATGAATTTAAATCTTGTTAATATAAACTTCCTTTCGAAGAGCCATTTCAAGAACAAGACTACTATATAACAATATTAATGAAACACATAATTATGTATTTTCCATTTAAATGTCTTCTTTTGTATGGATTTTGATGCGCAAGTTCAAAGTTAAATTATTTTATGATACCTGAGACTTAAAAAAATAATGTGTGTGTGATATAAGGGTGTCACCTCGTATGAATTATGAGTCTTTTTTGTATAAAAATTTTGACCACAAGGTTAAGTTTAACCGGCTCAGTAACAAACAATAACATGTAATAGGTATAACGTTTAACGTTAATAATATACACGCGACTTAGTTATACTTTTTCTTTAAACAAGGTAATAGATAATGTTGCACTATAAAAGAAATATGTAGATGCGACTAGTCAAATGTAACATTTTTAGTTTAATCCAAAAGTTTAAACAAACTAATTCTTTTAATTTAACTCTTCTTTCTTTTAATTCCAGTTGTCCAGAAGACTTCAAAGTGAACCCAGGTGCAGTGGAAGCGATGTGCGAGCACCCGAAAGTCCCGAGCCGGCTACTAGTAGGATATAACAGAGGTTTGGTCGTGTTATGGGACAGAGTCGCTGCTACACCAACACATACCTTCGTGTCAAACCAGCAGCTGGAGAGCCTGTGCTGGAATGACGACGGTAAGGTCCTTCATATCTTAAATCTATCGTTCGTAAAGGATAGGGCAGGGCTACCATGATTTGATTAATAAACAAGCATTATGGCGATCGAAATATCAGCCTATTCTACAGCTTCTATGTATCGATGATGGTGTAATAATATTGTAAGGATTCGGACCAAATTCCCGAATCGGGCAAAGCACTAGTGAGTTTTTTCTTTTGAAATGTTTTTATACTTAGTAGCTTGGAATTACATATGTGTCTTGTATATCAATAGGTTATCACCAGATTGCACAGGACCAACGATACGAATGTTAAAAAAAAATACCTTAAATTTAGCATCTACACGTAGGATTATATTTAAATACGCTCATTTTACCTGCAACTTGGATATCAAAAAACGTGAATTTATAACATGTTATCCCATTTTCCCAGGAGAACACTTCACATCATCCCACAACGACGGTTCATACGTCACATGGGAAGTAGCCGGCGCATCCAGCGACCGACCTTTGAAGGAGCCTATCACACCCTACGGACCTTACCCCTGCAAGGCCATCTCCAAAATACTGAACAGAACCAGTGTTGATGGCGATGAAATTACTATTTATGCTGGTATGTATCACAATAAATTGTGCACAGTAATATATTTAAAAAGGGTTTTTTGTTTTCTTTGTTGTGTAAGTATGCACGCATAAATCACGTATACGTTATACGCACAAATTTTGAAAAAAAAGTGTCTAGTTTTTTGAAGATGTATTCATTGTGAAAACATAATCAGCATCGACTGTATATTTTTTATTTTTACCACATGTCTTTGAAAATCATTATATTTTCTTCTTCATATTACATAATGAAATCGTATTTTCCTTTTTCTAGGTGGTATGCCCCGAGCGTCGTACTCTGACAAATACACAGTCACAGTGCAACAGGGTGAGAAGCACGTCGCCTTTGACTTCACAAGCAGAGTGAGTATATTTGCATACTTGTAATCTGTCTATACGTACTAAGTGGAGTAGAAGTAGTAGTAGTGTCTTCAAGACAATAAATACCAGGTGATTTTGTGTGAATTTGTTTTCTTGATGGTTTGTTTGTGTTTCTTAGGTAATCGACTTTGTGACAACGACTCCAGTGCCGCCAGATGGCGTCCCACTACAAGAGGAGAGACCCGACACGCCCGCGCAAATACAAGTACAAACCGTCAACCAAGTCGCCGCGAGTTTGGTAAGTTTCCATTTACTTATGTCACGGTAAATTGTTGAAATTATTAAGATACTAGCTGACCCGCGCAACTTCGCTTGCGTCACATAAGAGAGAATGGGTCAGAATTTTCCATGTTTTTATAACACTTTTTACTGTTACCTACTCTGCTCCTATTGGTCGTAGCGTGATGATATAAAATATGCTTTTTTTTCACGAAAAATATTCTCAAAATTATTTATATCTCTTAGTATAACGAAGTCGCGCTAAGACATATCCGCCATTAAAACAGTTGCCATGGCAACGTAATTTTGTTAATTCAATGTCATTATAATATTGATATTTCGCGACTTCGTTGAATTTTCTGAATTTTCCCGGGAAATGCGTCATTTTCCCGGGGTAAAAAGTAGCCTATGTCCTTTCTCGGGTATCAAAATATCTCCATACCAAATTTCATGCAAATTGGTTCAGTAGTTTAGACGTGATTGAGTAGCAGACAGACAGACAGACAGACAGACAGACAGAGTTACTTTCGCATTTATAATATTAGTATGGATTTAGATTACTTTTCTGTCGTATTTTACATAGGGCAGTATTACATAAGTAATTAACGTTGTAAAGACGTAATGTTCATTGTAAAGCCTTATATGGTCAGCCGAGCGGTATAAGTCGGCACATTCGAGCGGTATAAGCTCGAACCCGACGCAACACACCAATGAATTTCCGAAGTTATGTGTGTATTAGAAATAATTATCCCTTGCTCTAACGTCGACGGAAAACATCGTGATAAGACTGTGTAGTACTCTTCAACTAACTATTCAAAACTGCTTAAATCAGTTAATTTTTAAATTAACTCGACATCTACGACTTTAATCTATTAATAACCATATCAACATTCTATAAAACACTAACATTTTACAGGTGGTATTAGCAGAAGAAGAGCTAGTAGTAATAGACCTGTGCGACGATCGCTGGCGGCCACTGCGCCTGCCATACCTCGTGTCTATCCACGCGTCAGCCGTCACTACGGCACAGCTTGTAGACAACGTTGCTGCTAATGTTTACGACAATATCGTCGCGGCTGGTAAGTTAAATTGTACCTTATTTTGTAGGCTATAGAGTGTATTTTTGTGTGTATACACCATATAAGTTACTTGATTTTACGGGTTACATTATAATAGTTGTACATGATTTGTTTAAATATGCTATGTCTAAAATCATTTTAGCGCAGTCTTTAGAGTGTGTAGTGGTTTACAAGAAACTGTGCGGCCTGTACAAAATGAACGTATACGCATGTGCGTGTTCTCAAGATATTTTTACAAATGTAATAAGCTGGTTTGCAAGAACTTATAATGAGATCGTTGCATTTATTTTAACATGAAATCAGCAGCCACTAACAGAAAGCAACAAAACAAATAAGGTTGAAACTAAACACACCGTCTAAAAGAATAAAACAAATATATTAATATTGTCAACTTTTATTCCCAGGTCAACAGCAAAGCGAAAACATGTACTCAGAAAGCCAGTGGCCGATATCCGGTGGTTCAGCGGAGACCCCCGAGATCAACGAGAAGCAACTCTTACTGACGGGTCACGAGGACGGCTCCGTCAGGTTCTGGGACGTCACCGGCGTCGCCATGACCCCGCTCTATAAGTACAACACTGCTCAGCTGTTTAGGTGAGGATTTAAGTCTTTTGTTTTAAGATATTGAGTGTTGTTTACTAAAGTCTGGTGTAGACTGCTGTTTGTTGAGGTTAAAGAATTTTTTATTGGTTTAGAAATCACTCGTGTGTATTATAGAGTGTATTTTTATGACAATGTATCATAATCCATACTAATATTATAAATGCGAAAGTAACTCTGTCTGTCTGTCTGTCTGTCTGTCTGCTACTCAATCACGTCTAAACTACTGAACCAATTTGCATGAAATTCGGTATGGAGATATTTTGATACCCGAGAAAGGACATAGGCTACTTTTTACCCCGGGAAAATGACGCATTTCCCGGGAAAATTCAGAAAATTCAACGAAGTCGCGAAAAATCAATGCTATAATGACATTAAATTAACAAAATTCCGTTGCCATGGCAACTGTTTTAATGGCGGATATGCCTTAGCGCGACTTCTTTTTGCTAATAATTATTAAATAATGAAAATAATGTAATTTGAGATATAAATAATTTTGAGAATATTTTTCGTGAAAAAAAAGCATATTTTATATCATCACGCTACGACCAATAGGAGCAGAGTACCAGTAAAAAATGTTACAAAAACGGGGAATTTAGAGAAATTTAGACCCATTCATTCTTATGTGACGCAAGCGAAGTTGCGCGGGTCAGCTAGTAAGTTATAACTTTATGAGTCTTACATGTAATATTATAATAGTGGTCTAGCAATTGTAACGTGCACGTGCGTATACGTACACGTCACAGTGTATGCACTTTTGTAGTACTGTGTAGGGCAGTCGGACTCTTTCTTTCCTATACTATTTTTATAATTCCGGTACTGGTTCCGGAATTCCGGATTCGAAGCTGTTATATCGCAATTTAGTTTCGGAATCAAAAATATTTTGATATTTCAAGCTCTGCTGTGTAAATTATAATGTGAATTGTTCTTTACCAATATTTCCCAAACAGCGGTCTTTTCCAGACTTTAAAATGTGTACAATGTTTTAACTACAATTTTTTAAAAAGTCAATATTATTTCCTATTATTCAATTAAATTTTGGTCTAAATAAAACATTGTACACGTTACATAGCTTCGATACTAACAAAAATAAATAAATTCATCATAAATTAAACTTTTTGATCCCTTTTATTATTCAATTTTGTAATACTTTTTACCAACAAAATAAAGCTGTAGTTTACTTAAAATCAATATTTTAAATCTGAAATAAACGAATTTCATAGCTAAAGTCACTCATGTTAAGCCTAAAGCTTGTCATTTGTGATACAAAATTAACTGGGGTGGCGGGGTGCGTTTATATTATTCAAAATATTATAGTAGTCAGTTAGGACACCTCTACGATTTATAAGGATTTAAATAGACAAATATGGATAGTACATAAAATATAACACATACTGTATTTTTTATCAATAAACGAATGCGAAAATGTTGTGCCCGAAGCCTTTCAGTGCCACATTATTACTTTAGCAGTACAATAATTAAAAATAAAAGGTATCATTTTTTTCCATATTCGTCTATTTAAATATCTATGATGAAACAAACACATCGTCGAGTCTATATCTTTTGTAATTCTCAAACAATGCTATAAATGTTTAAATATAAAAAGGTTTAAGGCGTGGTGGAAAACTATCATATTTTTTTACATAATATCTTATTCCCATATATTTCGCGTCCCGCCACGCCCGTTAGGTAGCGAAGCCTCTAACATTAGCTAACGATTCGTCCTCTGCTTGATGCTTGCTCATTGCGAAGTGGGCTCAAACGATCGACCACAAGGTAACATACTAATTATAAGCATGCTACATAATTTTATTGCCGGCTGCATGCTTTACTATTATTTGAAGCTATAACAACCAGTGCTAATATCCTAACGTCAGTTAAGATTACGGTTGCCGGGATTTCCGGGATTGTCCTGGAAATTGTTGCGTGTTTTTCCGTGTCCTATGACTATGCTATCCCAGAATTAAAAAGTATAAGTTTTTTGTCACAATACTGTGCTTGCAAAAGTCAAACAAAAAACTTTTTTTTTCTTGAACCTGTAGTTCTGGGTAATTCTTTTTTTTTATCGGAAACCAAGACTCTGACCCCATAAATGGCCAGGAAATGATCAGGCTGGATCTAGCAACCCTAGTTAAGATACGTCTATCCCTTACTGACGGTAGGTTTATTGAAACTGGTCGTATCGCACGCACATTAAGAACATGTAAAAATGTATGTAGTTACATGTTTTTCACGTTTTAGATTTTCGTTCTTTTTATATTTTTGTTTATCTAGATGGTTTTCTAATTTGGTGTATTAAATATCAATAAACATGTCTCTAAAATGTGTATTTATAAAAAAAAAATCGTTGTACAAACTAAAGTGTATATCTAAATCCTAGATAACTTCTTTTTAGTAAGGTTATAGAGTTATTTATACGTTACTATGCAAAAGATATATGTTGCATAGCTTTGGTTGTACTAAAACCGGTCATTCCACACAAAAATGCCATCATCTAATATTATAATGCAACGAGTCTTTCGTTATTGGACAAGAAGGTTACGATACATGTATTACCCGACGTTTAGGAAGTGGAGGTCGTAGACCTCCGTGCCTCGGAGAGCACGTAAAGCCGTCGATCCTGCGCCTGACCTCTTACTGGTCGTGTCGGTTATCCGTCCCACCGGACTATGAGAGCGAAGGAATGGAGAGTGCACTTGTGTATTGTGCACACACTTGAACACTATGAACAAAGTCCTACACAGTTGGCTGGTTTAATGAAACTAGCCGTAGCCGGAATCGGCCAGGACGAAATAATCTTCACCCGACGTTTCAACCAACTTACACAAGTCTTGGCCAAGAGTGGACTTCCTGTCGTATCTTTACCTTTCCATGACAGTTGCACTTCAGACTCATTGCATTGTTACAAGTGTATAAGTCGCGATAGTTTAAAAACATTAAACCTTCTGCGTCAAATATCACCAGCTTTACAAATTATATTCACCTACTTATCTAGGCATTTATTTAACAAACGTACAATAGCTCTTAATACTTTACCCGAGCCATCCCAAACGTGCGAACTAAGTCATATCATTTTATCGGAATCTCTCGCTCGCACTTACAAATTGTCACATTAATTTTAAACTTTTGATTATGACGTAGTTCGCACGTTTGTAAAATCCTGATATCTCCTGGTATCTGATATCTGAATCCTGATATAATACCTTATAATATTACTAATGTGTCTATACATATGTAGTGGTAATATTAATAGGTTGTATTACTAATATGTTTGGTGTGTGTAGTGGTGAGGAGATAGGCGAGAACAACGACAGCCAGGCGGACGAGGAGGAGTGGCCGCCGTTCAGGAGAGTCGGCTCCTTCGATCCTTATAGTGACGACCCCAGGCTTGCTGTCAAACGGGTAAGATATACACACAAAATATATGTTTATTAATAACTTTGTATCTCTTATGGCATAGAGATCTATTTTATGTGTCCCTACAGTGTTATCTTTATTCATATTTATACAAGATATACTATACACTTTAAGACTTATGCAGTCATTTTAACAAAAAGGAAAATAATAGTATCACTTAATTATTAAATTAAAAAACTGTTCTTTACTTAACCTCTTTAAAAAGTGCACTTAAATTATTGTGCCAAATGTCTCAAAAAACGCAGAAATGTAATTAAGTATTAGTTTTTCAATAATGCGCTCGTTGCTACGTTTACCTGTTAAATTAATAACAACACAAGCCCATAATTTTGTAAAACAATATGTTAGAAAATTTAAAACTTTTATTTATTGTTGATAGGTGATCTTATGTCCATTATCGGGTATGTTGACGATCGGTGGCGCGGCGGGACACATCGTGATCGCCAGCCTCAAGACATCGTCCAACACGGCTGAAGTTAAGGTGAGATTATATTACACTGTATATTTATTACTATTGTTATTGTCTATTCCATCCAGATTGTTTGGTTTCCTTTTTTTATTCTGTGATGATTTTTAGAGATAAAAAGGAAGCCACGTTACAATGACATTGAAGTAGACGAAGACCGACTAATATATGAGTAGATTGTATGAAAGCGGACATGAATAAAAGAGTTGTTCATAACAGAGGTAACTGTTAATAGAGATAAATGGAAGACAATGTATTGTGGTGATTCCCTTTACCGTGTCATAAAGATTGGAGAATGTTTATTCTTCTATCCTCATCAGATCTTTACATATATTGTAATCAATATTTTGTTATAACAGTCGGTGACAGTGAACATAGTATCGGACCGCGACGGATTCGTCTGGAAGGGACACGATCAGCTCACTCTTAGATCAGGATCACTTACATTCCCACAAGGTTATCAGGTCAGTACACATTCCGATCACCAATTTTGTATTAAAGTAAAACTAAACTGTTCATAGTTTAATGGACAATATCTCAATACTATTTAACCGATTCGTTGCGACTTGCGTTTTCGTAAACTTCTAGCTGTGGCGGCAAACAAATATTTCGTGACACGCCTGTCGGGCCAACCGCCATAGAAGTTGATGACTCAATTTGAGCGAGTTATATGATATTTAAAAAAGACACGCCTCTCGTGTCATACGCCATATATAAAAGAATTGAATGGCACGCCTGTCGTGCCATCCGCAACGAATCGGTTAACTAATGAACCTTGGTTTGGGAAGAATTTTCAGTGCTAGCTAAGCTGTGCACATGAGACTTTTAGCTAGCATTGAAGCACTAAAATTGTCGAAGGCCCAATCGCCCACGGCGACTTTTTGTAGCGATCATCGCTTCTAACGCGTGTTAGTCGCCTTTGCAACGCACTACAGTAGCGACGTTAACGCGCTAGTGCATCGCGACTGTATTGATACAAGCGCGACCGCGTCGGGCGACATCGGGGAGAGAACGGAGGCGGAGGGGGGCGGCGCGTGAGAAACCGCGACTGAATCTGGGCCTGCGTGGGCACACTGCTAGCGACCGCTTTGCGTCCGTATCGACGCTACAGGCGACAGCATCGCGTTTGCATCGCTTCAAAAAGTCGCCGTGGGCGAGGGGCGTAAAGAAAAACTGAAATACTGACATACTTTTTTTTAATAAATCTTAATACCGGTTAAAAGTTTTAGTTCCTCAACTTATATAAAGAGATAGCTAATGATGTGTGGTATCTGGCAGGCGAGCTCCGTGGTGCAGCTGGTCCCGCCGGCCGCGGTGACGGCGCTGGGCGCGCAGTGGGAGTGGGGGCTGGTGTGCGGCGGCACGGCGCACGGCCTGGCGCTGCTGGACGCGCTGCGCCCCGCGCCGCTGCTGCACAAGTGCACGCTCAACCCGCACGGTACCTGCCACATTCTATACTATCACTCATGTCCTAGCCTAGTCTTCTCCTTCGGGAGTGAGTTTCATTGAAACTGGCACGACTTAATTAATAGTGTCCACGTGTCTGCACAGTATACAAGTACACTTTCTATTCCTTCACTCTCATAGCCCGGTGGCACAGATAACTGACACGACCAGTGAGAGGTCAGACGAAGGACAGACGGCTTTACGTGCTTACGACTTTGTTCAATTTCTAGTACTCCAATACCAACAAAAATAATATCTAAATCTACAAGGAGCTTGACATTTGAATGATAAGAGCGCGTCAGTGTATCAAAATTGTATAATTATGTTGCGGGAATAGGTGATTTGTTATAAAAAATCGCTATTTTTTTAAATATTAACTTCTTTATTAATTTAACTGAAAATTATTCAAAGCACGTCTTCTTCTCTTCCTCCAATAAGTTTTACAATACACCCGTGACGATCTTCCGAACAACACAAAAATAGTTTGAAACACCAATCTATGAGTGAAGAAGAACGTAGCCGGGAACACTACCCAGTTGCCATTAACAAAAACTAACACGAACACATAACCGACTAAACAAGAATCACATATAACGGCAACACTGATTACCGACAACACATGGTTCATATTCCTCTCACTAATTCTCTTCTTACACGAAAACACAGAATTAACAATCCTCACAAACACAATCAATATCAAAGTTAATATAAAACATATCGGTACATTTTTAATCATATTATGTATATACTTATCTCGTCCCACAATAACCGGAACGATTTCACCCGTCACTGTTTTGGTCAAAACGACTATTAAAATGGTGAATATTGTCGCTTTTCTTTTCTCACAACTAATTTTACCTATATACACTAACACTAGTCTTAAATACGCGAGCATTGAACCACATAAAGACCATGAAAGAGCTATGATGAAAAGATATCCATTAATTACTGTTAAATTATATAAATATTCTGTTAAATTGTACGCTGAATCCAGTGTAGTGATTGTAGCACTCACTAAATGAATAGTTCCGATGATAATTTGGTTCAAACTGATGTAGTTTCGAAGCGTCCGCCATTGTGGTATCATACAGTATGTTGCTATTAAGATAATAGAACATACTGTAGATAGAAATGAGCCGGTTATTAATGTGATTTCTTCAAATCTATCGTAATCCATAGTTTTGTTACGTGCACTTTTGTGGATTGTAAATACGTAAATAAACTAATTTTAGTGTAATAATTAGGATTACTTATCGTTCATTTATTTATCTTAATTAAATGTTAATCAATAGCTGTGTTTGTTGTTATCAGTTTAATTAATAATGTTAATCCTTTGACCTTTTACGTGCTGATGTCAATGGTTTTATGGTTATCTTGTAGTTGTTACAATCAAAGTAAACTGCATATTGGACTATTTTTATTGTATTCATCTTTTATCTCCTCATAAACACGGCGAAAAAGCCTTAAATGTCTAGTTTACAGCCCGAATTATCATATCCTGTAATAAAAATGTTAATTATTTAGTCCCCAATCCTTCCCTCTTTCGGAAAGAGACCCTAAGCAGTGAGACAGAAACGCGTTATAAAAAAGAGGATTTAATACGTGTTCTGACTTACTTATAACTTGACTATTAAAATAAACGACACTATATATTTTTGTCACAGATCACTCAGGCGCGGGTGATACGCCGATATCCAGGAGGAAATCCTTCAAGAAGTCTTTGCGGGAGTCGTTCCGAAGACTGCGCAAAGGCCGCTCACAACGACGACAGACTACCACGTCCAGTCCTACATCACCCACACAAGTATGTATGATTAAAAAGAACTAGATTTTAATGGGTTTTATTTAGTATTTTTTTCCATTTCCTAGCCTTATTTCTATCATATATATTTCTATCAATTCTAAGCTGATCGTAGTAACATGATATAGTAATTTAAGTTGTGTTATTGGGAATAAAACAAAATGCACCTTTTGTTTTCGTAATGAAAGTGAAAAGCTGTCATGTGAAACTTTAAGCAAAAATAAAATTATCTCAAATGTGAATATATTTTTATTAAACTTAGATCTTTTAACGACCAACCGTATAATATTACGACTCTGATCCTTTAAGTGAATTCGAGCGGGCACCCATATATACGTTGTTACAAGTTTTATATGCTTTTACTAAAACATTCTGGTTACAAAACTATTATGTGTATGTCGACATAGCCATTTGTTGGCTAAAGCCAATGAATTTAAACTAAACAAAAAATAACTTTGTATTGTTTTAATCCTAATCCAATTTATCATTGTGGTACAGCCGATCCCCAAGAAGCCGGCGGACAAGGCGTCGTCAGACACGGACGCGGAGGTGGTGAAGCCCATCGAGCGAGCCGTGGAGGCGCGCTCCACCGACGATGCCTTCGGCTCCATGGTGCGCTGTCTGTACTTCGCCAGGACCTTCCTTATTAACAGTGAGTTACTGAAGTTTATTATACACTATGTCGATGGGATCTGGTCTCGGACTCACGAAGGGTCAATCAACCACAAACCGATATTATTATAATATGTACGCTATAACAACGACTTAGCCTTAACCATTCATACAAAACGAACTTTTGTTTTTATATTTTATGAAGTCCCGTATAAAACTAACCACCATGCCAAAATTCATGTAAATAAGTTTAGTGATTTAGACGTTAAGGAATAACAGAAAAAGAAATTTTAGGTCAAGTGTATGTAGAAAGTTTTATGAATAGTTGTTTAATACTTTAATATTCATGTTTATTGCAGCTAATTATATTATAATTAATTTATTTCGCAGCACAAAGCTCGACTCCTACATTGTGGGCGGGCACTAACAACGGTACCGTGTACGCGTTCACGATAAACGTGCCCAACACTAACAAGAGGAAAGACGAACCGGTAACTACAATTATCACAAATTAACCTTTTTAATATAAAAGGCTTATAAATTGTATTATGCATATTAATTATTTTAATTGATTGTCCATCAGGTGACATGTCAGCTCGCGAAAGAGATTCAGTTGAAGCACAGAGCTCCGGTTATAGGCATCACTGTGTTAGACGGAGCCGCCGTGCCACTGCCTGATCCATTAGAGGTATGTAATACAAACCGATATTTACGGTATATTCTCAGTTGACAACTGGGAATATACTTCCTACTTTTATACCCCATTGACACCCTGGAGTGTTAAAGGGGACAATTAAATGTCTTAACATTCATAAATGTGCTTAGTTTTGTCATTTATTCACCAGCTTACAGATATCTTGGTTCTAACTCCATATCTAATGTATGCGAAGACAAGACTATCTAAGTTAATATCTACGTCAATAATTGTTACCAAAACTTTAAATGAGTTTTAACGTCTACGAGCTTCTATAACCTCTCGTCTGTGGATGTCAAAATTATACTTAAGAGATTTTTTTTCATTAGAGAAATTTCAATTTGTGCACAGGTGGAGCGCGGCGTGTCCCCGCTGCCGGAGGCGGGCACGCACCGCGTGGTGATCACGTCGGAGGAGCAGTTCAAGGTGTTCTCGCTGCCGTCGCTCAAGCCGCACAACAAGTACAAGCTCACGGCCCACGAGGGTGCCAGGGTACGACACTCACTACTCACTCTCTTATAGACCACTTTTAATAAATATGTGGCTATGCCAAAATTAATATTAAAATGTAACGGGTCTTAAACGCGATTGAAAATTAAAGGTTAGGAACTTAGAATACCTTATTATTTTGTTTTGCCCGACGATATGATCGAATTACATCGACCATGGTCACGGGCTGACTCATGCAACAATTGTTCGGAAGGGTGTTTCTTTCTACTAGTTGTCACTTAGTTGAACATTGTGGTATGTTAATCGATTTTAGTTGTACTAAAGCGTGAATATTGATAACTCACTCTGGTTGTCTATGCCGAAAACAATCTTTGAACGTTCCTGCATTTAGTGATGCCAGCTAAATTAGCAGCATTTTTTTTCCTAGATTGCTAAAGCTATTACTTTCTGTCGTTCAACGATTATTTATCATACATTTATCTATTGTGTCAGGTGCGTCGCACGGCGTTCGCGTGGTTCGAGTGCGGGTCGGGCGCGGGCGGCGGCGAGCGGCACCGCGAGTGGTGCCTGCTGTGCCTCACGAACCTGGGCGACTGCCTGGTGCTGTCGCCGGAGCTGCGCCGACAGCTCAACGCCGCCGCCGTGCGCAAGGAGGACATCAAGTAATATACCATACATCCCAACTAGCACACAAGCGCTATAACAAGCTGTACAATGGCCGGTTAAAGGATTTTTATAACGCCTTAGGCTCCTTAGTAAGAAGTATAGTGGTTCTATAAGCGGCTACAGATCTCTTGTAGCGTCAAATAGGCCCATACTGTCCAGCTTATAGCTCGACATTGGATCTACAGTGGTCGTAAATAGTAATTATAATAGTACGTAGTATAGTAGTAATACAGGAGCGCTAAAATAAGATGAAGGTGGTATAATCGCGCTACAAGAGCTTTTTCGCAGCTTCGTGGCGCTTACCAGCTGTTGTACAGAGGTGGTTAGCGCCACGAGCGTTCGAAAAAGCTCTTGCAGCGCGATTATACCACCTTTACCTTATTTTAGCGCTACTGTGTAACGGTTATAAATGCTAACGCTCTAAATTAGTAATATAGTCGGTTTATTATGGTGTAAACTAAATATATTTTTTTAAAATGAATCATCAGTGACAAATGAGGAGACATTTTATTTTTACGGATTGGATTATTAAAATAACAAGTAGTCTATCGCTTTTATTTCTTTGTGTACGTGATATGAAAGTGCGAGTTCAAGTTTGCTGTCAATATATATGTATATTATCGTCAATATTTTCATGCGCCCTCAAAATATTCAGTTTTAAATGCAAAAATTATATAGATATGTGGATTTGGAAATTGTATTTTGAACATAAATAAGACTTTAAGGGGTTACAGATAATTTAATTAGGGTTATAGGTAATAAAAAATGATTTTAATTATGTTAACGTTACCAGGCTATAGATTTATATGATCTTCAAAAGATCGTAATAACCTCAAAAAATATGTTTACCAAATGCTATAATGGCGTCTCGATCAAGCAGCTCTCAGAGTTGGTTACATCTGCTCTAGCGCCTTAAGCTGTACAAAGGCTCTAGTGTTTGCTGTTGTAGACCTCAAGGTTTTGCAGTTGTGGCATAGGAGTGCTTCAATATAACTGTTTTGGTCGCACACCAGCATTTTACTCGTACTTTTAGGGGTCAGTCGTTGAATATTAAAATAGTTTGAAAATCTTTTTTATTTTATTTTATTTTATTTTATTTTATTTTATTTTATTTTATTTTATTTTATTTTATTTTATTTTATTTTATTTTATTTTATTTTATTTTATTTTATTTTATTTTATTTTATTTTATTCTTTCTTTAAAAACAGTTGACAGACTGAACCACCACTGCACCTATGTAAATATATTATGATAATAATTTTAAGCTTTAGTATAAAGGTATATTACTCGGTTATAGCGCTTTAGGTGCTTAACATAATTCTGTAATCCCCATGGCTGTAAAAATGTTTCGAATGATACCTTATACATCTATTTGCCATACAGAAGCCATATAAATATCTGATATAACGCTCAAGGCGCTATTAAAGACCTACGCAACTCTTTTATAGATGAGTAATACACTAGCCCTAAAAAAATCTGTTATAGAACCTAAGGCATTACAAAAAGCTTATTTACGCTCTTGAGCGCTATAAGCGCAACGCATAACTCCGTTTAAACTCCTTTATCTCCTAAAGTCCCCTTATACAGTTAACGGTGTTATAGAAGATTCCATTAACTCAGTTATACTTCCCTAGGCTGTCTAGCGATGCAATTACATGCTCATATATCACTATAAGTCATTAGTTTCCTACTAAACGGCTACTGTCCCGCCTAGCTGTTAAAGGGTTTTTTAAATAGCTAGTATACAACTTATAGAGAATTGTACAGCATTTGAACGACTCTTATGCAACTATCAGGCTGTATAACGACTGTATAAGCAGCTTGTGTGCTAGTTGGGATATTTATACTCTCTATTACGTATTTCCCATTCAGTTACGACATATGAATCATCTAATGTTGTGGTGTGTCTTTAAACAACTTTGCAAAATAAGTTTAATATCTGTAAATAATAAATGTTGTAGCTTTAAAATCTAATTGAAAACAGTTTATGTATTGAATATTTTTCAACGCGATATTGCATTCACTCCTTATTAGAAACTAACAAGTTCTTTCTTTCACAGCGGCATTTCAAGTTTATGTTTCTCGAAACGTGGAGAAGCTCTCTACTTGCACTCGTCGTCTGAGCTACAACGAATTACTTTATCAGCCACCAAGGTAAGTTGTTACTCAAAACTTAGCTTTTGTATAAAAGTAAACTTTTATACTGTTTTTTTATAAACTTATTTACTTGATGATTCAGTCAAACTATACTGGATGTAGGAAATGCGAAAATATTGTTTAAAATATTTTATAGTTTTAATAAAAGCCCTACCGTTAATGATATTGTACTAAATAGCGTCATATGACATTATTGATATAGCCTTACCATAAAGTTTCAATTCAATAATGGCTTATTTTTGTATAGGTAACAGTCGCTCAGTGCCACATCATCTTATCACCGTGGGCGGCCGCGCTACGAGGCGCCATTGAAGAACCACCGCTAACTAACGGAGACCACAAGGTAATTATTACAAACCGTATTAACTAACTCACTCATTTTCAAGTAGTACATACAGCTAATTCAATTCTTAGCTAACACTTTAGTTTTGCAATACATCATTTACATAAAGAGCGTTCGAAATAACTATTAATATTATGGAAATCAAGAATTGTTTCCAGATTTTGTTGAAACGGTAAATTTTCTTGACAGTATAATGAAAAGTTTAATTTAAAACACACTTTTTATACCAGGGACACCTTTAAAAAATGTCAGGTGGTTTGGTTTGACAAATTCTTAAACTACAAAAAATCAATGTTTCAATACGAATTATTACTTAGGTATATGAGCCCATTTAAAATAAGAAAAAATACTTTTTACTTAACTTTAATCTATGAAATATACAAGGAGATACCTTGTAATGGAAGATTTTATAAGAAAGTAGCAATAATGAAGTCTATGTGCTCTAATATAAGGTGCAAATAGTCAAAATAATTCCTTTTTTACACAGTAGCATAGTGCGCACGGGTGACTTGTCACGGTGAGTGATCATCTACTCAAAATACAAACAAAACGGAATGTGTAATTAGTATGTTTTACTTTAAAAGTAGCAGTAGACGTGCATGAACTGTGACGTCATTGTCATATCGTCATCTCTTTCGCACGATTATTTTTTTAATGTCAGTGTTGCCAATTTTTTTCGTTGATAGTGTTGCATTGTCATGTGATATCATTCAGACCCAAGAGTAGAAGCATAAGTCACCCGCGCGCGTTATTTTAAATGGCCTTTTTATATGGAGTTGATTTCATGCTTAATTAATATGCTGGGTATAAAGAAAAGTTCATTATTTGAGAGTGTTCTCTGCATTAACGTTAAAAAATTATCTCAGACGAAATATTGTTAAAATACGTATACATAATAATGTAGGAAATTTTAACCCATTAATGTCCCACTGCTGAGCAAGGGTCCCCTCCCGTATTGAGGGAGGGGTTAGGCCTTGAGTCCATTAAACTAGCTAGATGTGGGTAAAAAAGTTATACACAAAAATCTGCAGATACCATAAATTACATTTGAATCATTCAGTCTACGAACAAAAGTTTAAAATATGGCAAGAATCACTCCATCTAAAAGGGCCTTGTACATATTACATAACAACAATCTCAATGAGCGCTTGTGGGCAAGCGGGTCGGTGATCGCAATCCTCCCTTACTGCCCATCCAGGAGGAGGCGGCGGAGGCCCCGCATGACGTCACGGCCGCCTCGGCCGACATCACCGTGGACTCGGTCAGGGACCACACCAACGCCACGCCCGAGCAACCAGCGCCGCCGGAACTTAATATTAATTTACAGGTATGACTTGTTTTAGTAATAGTTTGTTTTCAGCTAAAGGGTCTCCACTACTACGATCTACATTAAATTTACTGTACAAAATATGAAATCCCAGCTTTTGTTGAGCTTGTTTAGCCATGTATCAATAAACATCAATACATGTGAAGCTAGGAGCGTATACCCTACGTGCACGTGCACGCTCATAATTGTAATATGGACTTACACACACCGCAAAATATGGTTTATATACAGTGGAAGGCCTTAAGTTTTTTAATCAAATTAGTATTAATTCTGCGGTTATCACACCATTATTAGTCTACGTAAATAAATCGTTCGAAACTTAATCGTAAGTATGATATTGCACCAGAACTCGCAAGTGAACACGAGCTCGATGGTGGTGAAGACGACGACGCGCACCATGATGAACGAGAGCACGCCCGACGGCACCACCACTACCACCACCACGACCACCACCAACTCTACCACTGAGAACAGTGAGTATAATACCATTGTGTGACGACACAGTTATAGAATAAAGCTAACTTATAAATTCCCTAATACTTATTTCCTTCTTATAAGGTTAATCCATGTTTCGCCAAAGACTTGATTTACAGGCGAAATGGAGAGTATATTTAAAACCTTGTTTATTATATCCCAGTAAAAAACATAAAACTTAATGCCTAAATCGGATTTGAAATAATTAAAAAATTTAAGTTTACTTACTACCTCGAAGTTTGAGGTTATTAAAAAGTTTTTATTATAGTCATGTTTTACATCTAAATTAAAATCAAATGCTACTGAATTTCAATTTGTATCCTGTTATATTTTTTTCTAAATTCATCACCTAATCGCAAATACCTTAAAAGTATAGATCTCCAATTTCCATATTTTGTTTCTAATTCTTTTATTCCAGGATTTTAGACACAATTTGCCAATAAATTTGCATGACAGCGAAACAAACGCTATGAATTGGCTTACGATTATAAAATGATTAAAGCAAAGCTTTTGCGATACGCAAAACGATATGTTTATTGTAAATGGTTTTGAAAATGAACTATTATTATTTACTCAACGTTCAAATACATGTCTTCTAACTAAAGAATACAAAAATGCAGGCAGACTAACCTACATAGTTGGAAGAAAGTGTAGACTAACTGATTCTATTAGCCTCCCCGAGTTAAGTTAAAAACGACCTATCATGCGATCGTGGCAGCTGTTATTAGCTCACATTTCATTTTAACAAATGTCGTCTACTACTAATAAGAATAATGCTGTTCGCAGCTAGACAAAGAACCTTTTAGTGGTTGACATTTAGTTCACATTTATCAACGCTAATAGTTATCACAAACATCTTAAAGTAGTAAATAAAAATAGTTCATTTCCTTAACCATTCCGCTATAAATTTATAAATAAACTAAAACTTAAGATTGTCGCTTCATACACCATTATTATATGTTTATGTTTCATGTTTATTCGTTTGTATGTTTGACGGGCGCTTTGTGTTTTTGTTTGTAGTCCTAGAGCACAGTCGCGAGGAAGGAGTCATCACGCGTATCGAGGTACCCTACACTTTGCTTTCATAATACCTTACCTTTACACAAGACGGCAATATTTATGGACATATTTTGAACTGTTTAAATCTCCATAGTAACGTATAGTTAGTTACATACTGATAAAGAACTAGATATCAATATTTTAGGTCGAGTATAACTACTAAAGAAACTAGCTAGTGGCTCAGACCGTGATAAAAAAAATATTTATGTCGCAGTTTTTCTAAAGACAATTAATGTTACTTAGGTCTTAAAACGTTTTATATTTGAGTGATTCTTCTTTTCGCTAAGTCCATGAAATGTTTCCGTCGAGTAATACCTACTTTATAATTTCAATTTTATCTTGCATGGCCCTATATACTTCTATTATATCCTTTATCAATTTTATTTAGCTTCTTATGCCTATAAGATTGTTTCTATTTAGGCTACTGTATATTCCGTGGATTTTCACTGTTCGGAACATACTTTAGCAAAGACAATCTTTGAGTGACTACTATTACTCTAGATGCCCAGTTCCAGAACTTTCTCCTACTAACGATAACTAAACTAAACTGTGAATTAACAACTAACTTAACAATCGTCTGCAATGTTGTGGCGTCCGCTCGTTGTCCGTCGAGGGTTCATTCACCATCATGGCAAAATTGACACACGAAAATGTATTATCTACAAGTTGTTCTTTTTGGAATTGACATTAGAACCCAGTAAACACTTGCGTGCGCCACGCGTTGCCGAGAAGAACGTAAGGTGGTACTCATGAGCGGTGTTGTACAGACGGGCACGGTCACAGTGCCGGCCGGCACCGACCCGAAGCTGATCCTCGAGATGTTTGACCGCCAACGCTCGCCGCTCAGCGTGCCCGTGCCGCCGCAGCCCACGCCCGCCGAGACCAACTAGACCACGCCACGCCCCCGCCCCCCACTCACCACCACACCACACTCTCCACAGAGTGCACACTCCGCATCGTGCTACCGGTATTCGCACCACCGAACATACATCTACATATTATACCGGTCATTTTATCATTTGACAAATATTGTATTATGAACGAATACGTTTCCTTTCTACGACTAAGTATAATAAACGTATTTATAGCGACTTTCTTCTATGCCTAGACAGCTAAGGGTACTGCCATTAAGAACCTTTTATTTTTCTTATTATGATTAAAAGTCAATTTGGTTACTCTAGGTATACAAAAATATACAATTAGGAGCATTTTCTGTACATTTATATTATTGTATTAATTAATTCCCTCTCGTTCTAAGATTTGCATTTTATTATTTTAACGTTGAATAATATTAACTATTTTATGTGGCTTGCATGTTTATATGGCGACTACTTTGGATGTAATTTTCTTTGCAATGTTGTGTATTATTATTTAATTAATGCGAATAGTTGCTTAATCTGTACTTAAAAGTATCGAAACGATTTTTCTATATTATGAGATTATTTTATAAAAATGTATTAATTTTCTTAGTTTTCTACATTGAACTCGGCAATCAATAAGCTTATTTTCTTAATATCGCGTTTAGTTACAAAGGTATGTGTAAGAGATAATGACACAACACAAGTTGATAATGTTTTCAAAAGTGTAATTGTTTGTGTTAGTACAAAATCCGGACGCCATAGCAACGTTTGTTGTAGCAGCAATACTGCAATATAATTGTGGATTGTTTAAGTAATATATATTATTAAGAGAACAATGTGAAATTAATATTCTAATTTAGCTTGTTAAGTTAGTATTTCGTACATTCGGAGTGAATGTGATGTGCCTATTTATTTCTTTTTTATTATAATAAAGATTGTATCTAGGTGATTAGCGTTAGTAATGTTTTGACAATTAGTAATGACTAGAGTATATTTTATTATGAATAAATAGCATTTAGATTTTCCACGACAAAGTTGGAATAAACATTTTTATTGCCAATTTTAAATATTATAATGAAAAATTGTTGTATTACCTTGCAGTGTTTTACTTGAATTGAATTGTATATTCAGTAAATATTAATTTTAATAAATTATAATGTTGTACGAATGGAAAGTTTTATGCAATATTTTTTAGCTTTTTAAATAACTTTTTTTATTTTATATAACTGTTTTCAAGTTCAGCCTGTACCTTATCGATACTGTTATGTGTTTAGTTAAACAAAATGGCAGCTAAGTTGGTGACGTATTTAAGCACATCTTACTACACATCACAATTCGTGATATAAGGGGATTGATTAATTGTTTTAGACATATATTTTATTCATAGATATAAGTTGAATGTGCCTGTCTTTTTTTAGTAAACTTCGGCCCTTCGGTCGTGTCAAATATAAGTAACATGTACCTACTGTAGGAAGCGTCAAGGGTACTCGTGCGACGTCCGATATGCTTCTATTTATACCTATAATATACAATTTTTCTCCTTATACTGTGGCATTTTAATAAACATTTGATACGAAAATAGCAATTTGTATCCAACATTCTTACAAGAAAATAAAAGCTAAGACTATAATATTGTGTATTTTATTTTTTATACCTAAGTATTTACTTAATATACATCAAGTGTAGAATAGCACTCAGCAACCTTTTGAATTATTAGATAATTCTTACTTAAATATAATAGAGATGTCTTAAGCTCAGTGCCCACTATTGTCACAGCTGGTGGCATCACAGGCTTATACCGAAAAGCGGCCCACCTAGGGTCTCCTAGGAAATTTTTAGCTTAAGGAATATGTAAGGACTCTTCGGTTTAAACGCTGGCATGCAATGTTCTACATTTAGGCTGGCAAACTGCCTGTTGCCGTGATATTCCTAACAGCACACCTCAAATTGCCTGTCTTCTTCCGCCGTCTACGACTATTTAGGTGACGGACGATACTGATCATTAATGTAGCTCATGAAAAATACAGTCTATGTTAGTAGTTCTTAGAAAATACAAATAAATATACATACCCAGAGCCTTTAACCCTTACGAGGGTTGCCAAAAAAACAAACGAAGATAGACAACACAGCCAACTAGTGTCAATGTCAACTGTCAAATGATAATGTCAGATTTGTTGTGGTAAATATCTGTACAGTTGTAAAGAAAAATTACGATTTACTTGAAAAATAAAATGGATATTTGTAGAATTTGCTTAAGCAAGAAACCAGAAAAAGATGTTTGTGAGATGCAGGTCAATACAGATGACGAAAAACAGAGTAAAGTTCATATTATGATGTTTTGTTTGGGTATAGAGGTAAACAACTCATTATTGTAACAATATGTTCATAATTTACGTGTTGTTTTTATCTATTTAATGTTTATTGTATATAGATGGAGCA
Organism: Anticarsia gemmatalis; assembly: GCF_050436995.1. NCBI lineage: Eukaryota > Metazoa > Arthropoda > Insecta > Lepidoptera > Erebidae > Anticarsia > Anticarsia gemmatalis. The sequence goes on from NC_134752.1 coordinate 3,238,707, forward strand.
GGACTCGAAGATAAGTACAAAACTGTGCTTAAAATGCTACAGAAAGTTGGTTGCGTTTCAAAAGTTTAAAGCACTGGCATTGAAAAGCGATGTATATTTGAGGAGTTTGGATGTAAAAAGCGAGGTTTTTATCACTGAAGATGACGTTGAAATTAAATCAAAGGAAATAAGCTTGATTGAGGATAGTACTGAATGTAAAACAATTGTAAAGGTGGAACCAGCAGATGAGTTATGTTTGAAAACTGAAGATGATAACATACTAAGTGACGATTTTGAATCAGATGATGAGCTCCTTAGTGTTATCAAAAAGATCAAATATGAGTATGTTACAAATGAAGTTGGTAAGATTATAATTTCATTTATTGTTTGAACTATTTATTCTAGGACTCAACCAAGACCAAGCCAACATTTCTTTGTATTTCTATAGCATAGACACATGACTGTACGACATGGTATGATTTTGTAAGAAAAGTAGTATTGTCATTAATATTTATTTATTTATTTGCTTCATATACAAAAGTTGTATAAAGCAGACTTAATGCCAATGGCATTCTCTACCAGTCAACCTACAGGTGAAACAGAGATAAGAAGAAGTAGGTGTACAATAGAAGTGAAGGAGTGAGTTGAACAAGATAAATATTTCTGTTTCAGATACAACTAAACCTACAAAAGTAAGGCAAACCAAAGGTATAAAACACAAAAATAAACACAGAGTTGGCAAACAGATGTGTGAAGAATGTGGTAAAACTGTGTCAGATCTGAAGGCACATTCACTCTTGCACCTACCACCGATGGAACGAAAGTTGATTCCGTGCCGTTTTTGTGATAAAAAGTTTACAACATACAGTGCTAGATATAAACATAACAAATTCAAACACTTGGGACAAAAGTCTATGTGTACCATTTGTAATAAAGGTTTGTATGAGAAATATTATTTGCTGTTTAATAAATAGAAACAATATTAATATAGTTAGCTTAAAAAGCTGTAATGATATTTATGGTGCTTCTTAAATACACCATTAACAATATACATTATATAATCATACATATATAAAATCACACCTTCCAGAGACCAGAGTAAACCACTTGGTATCATCATAACAAATTCTTTCGTTTACTTTATTCACATCCATTCATCTTGTCATACAAGACAGTGGGTTATGGACTGGACTGGACCAAACAATTTACATAATATGTACACAAGACTTTGAACACTATTTAATATATTTTATTATTTACTAATATAAGTACCTGTATTTTCAGAAGTGTCAAATTTAAGACAACACAGGCTTATAGTGCATGAAAAGCAGTCATTACCTTACGAGTGTGTGGAATGTAAGAGTCGGTTCATATGTAAGTCTATGTTGGACCTACACACAAGAGTACATACTAAAGACAAGCCTTTCACTTGTGACATTTGTGACAAACCCTTCTCTTCAAAAGGCCTCATGAACCAACATAAGTAAGTAAAAATATATATTATATATCAGGAGAACTCATAAACTCATCAGCTTCGAAACTATGCAGTGCTTGTACTATGGTTACCGACTGATAAAATATATTTGTCACACAAATATTTGTCCTGGGTGAGATTCATTCAAACCCACCACTCGCGGCGCCACGGTTATTGCAGCGAGATAACAGTTTTATAAACAAAGTTATATATATTCGCTTAGCCTTTTGTTCCAAACTATGTTGGAGTCGGCTTCCAGTCTCACCGGATGCAGCTGGATACCAGTGTTTTACATGGAGCGACTGCCTATCTGACCTCCACAACCCAGTTACTTGGGTATTAACACGATACCCTTCGGTAAGACTGGTTGTCAGACTTTCAAGCTTCTGACTACTGTTAACGACTGTCAAAGATCTTCGAAAATGACAGCCGGGACCCACAATTTAACGTGCCTTCCGAAACACGGAGGAACTCGATATGTATAAGATGGTCACCCATCCACGGAACAACCTCGGCAAGCGTAGCTTAACCTAAGAGATCGATCCGTGCGGCTGTTGTAAACTAAGCCACGAGCTTATTTTAAAGCACAAAGTTATTTTAAAGAATATATCAATTAAATTTTTTTTGATAAAATTTAAATATTTTCAGACGTTCAGTACATGACAAAGAAAAATCACATTTATGCCAATTGTGTTCAAAGAGTTTCTTCAAGAAGTATCATTTACAAAAACATTTACAGTAAGTATTGTGACATTCATTATTAAATCATAAACGAGTAAAGTACCTCTATTTACGGACTTAAAACAGTTATTTTAGAAAAAATGTTCACAACTTTTATACACAAACCTTCCTTTTGAATCTGTCTATCCATCAAAATAAACCGCATCAAAATTAATTGCGAAGTTTTAAAGATACACAAGGACAGACAACTTAAAGCAAATTTGTTTTATGCGAAGTACATAGAGATTAATTTGCTGAATATTTTCCAGATCCCACACCAAAGAGAAAAGGTTTGAGTGTCCCGACTGTGGCAAGTTCTATAAAACAGTGAACACGCTCAAAGGTCATCGTGAGACACACGGCGATGTCAGGAACTTTGCGTGCAATTTATGTGACCAGACCTTTATGAAGAAAGAGTGAGTGTGGATAATTGTTTTAATACCCTTGTCAGTCAGATCTGCTTACTATCATCAATGCATACTGCAGATTTACAATAATAATGAAGTTTAGTATGTTTAATGCGAATGTTAACTGCCTCTCTCGCGCGATCGTTATGCGAATGCAGTGCAGAGGTCTCGGGGTTCGATACCCGTATCGGTCAAAGTGCAAAATTTTTATCAAAATATTTACCTTTAGTATCCCGGAGTTAGGTAACGTGCTGGTCTATAGCAATAGGCTACCTCCCTTGTACAAGGGACTTTCTGAACCTTACTATGTATGTTCATAAGGCGTAACTGGTTTAATTAATAGTAAAAAACCATTTTCGTCACACTGAAACCGCCGTCAGTGTTTACAGTAAGATATATCAATGGGATAGATAATTAAAATGTATGAATGTATTGTCAGATACCTAAGCATCCACATGGTGACCCACACGAAGGTGAAGCGCTACCCGTGCCAGTACTGCGGCGTCAAGTTCCACCGCTCCGACCACCGCCGGCGGCACGAGTTCACCGCGCACCAGAAACATCTCATTGCTAATAATACTACTACCTCCTAACAATGTTCTACAAGACGAATCAGCAGAAAATGATGGCAGACTATGAAACTGAGTAAATTTTTCTATTTTTATAAAATGTTGTGAACTTCAGGTTCTCAAAATATAGTCTCTATTCTCGACAGATCAGAAAGTGCTCACAACGCTTTCATTGGAAAATGTAGCGTCGTGAGCACAAAGGGTTAGGGCGCGTTCCCACTTTGGCGTGACGACATGTAATCGTGTAGTTTTAAGTGTCGTGGCTTATATGTTTAAATGGAGGTGTTCACATATAGAACAACACGATTTCGATTGTTACGACAGTAAGTAGTTTAGTTGGAACACGCCCTTAATGCTCTTAAAGGTGATACTTAAATTGAAAAAAAATCAGAACGATTTATTGAAATAATTACAGGGGCCGAAACAGGTCAGTAAAGTCAGTAAAAGTCAGTATTTTTGGACCTGGTCAGTAAAAGTCAGTATTTTCGAAAATCGGTCAGTATTGTCAGTATTTTTCCAAATTCAATAATATTTTTTGGTTTTCCTCTGCTGTTGGCCAATCTTACATTCTCGATTTGCCCAGTGATGATATCAGAGGGCTGCTTTGGATGCTCTATATTATGTGGATGATCTACGTATATATAGAAGCATCACATGACTTCAATAGAATAGCAGATTAAAATTTACTATTTTTTGAAATCAGTATTTTTGAAGTAATAATTCTTTAGCGCCGCGGCGCACTTTTTCTGTAATGGGTAAAAACTTCTAAACTCGCGTCAAGACACGTGACCTGATTGAAAATTCGTAAGACCTGATTGAAAATTCGTAAGACCTGATTGAAAATTCGTAAGACCTGATTGAAAATTCGTAAGACCTGATTGAAAATTCTTAAGGCCTGATTGAAAATTCGTAAGACCTGATTGAAAATTCGTAAGACCTGATTGAAAATTCGTAAGACCTGATTGAAAATTCGTAAGACCTGATTGAAAATTCTTAAGGCCTGATTGAAAATTCGTAAGACCTGATTGAAAATTCGTAAGACCTGATTGAAAATTCGTAAGACCTGATTGAAAATTCTTAAGACCTGATTGAAAATTCGTAAGACCTGATTGAAAATTCTTAAGACCTGATTGAAAATTCGTAAGACCTGATTGAAAATTCGTAGGACCTGATTGAAAATTCGTAAGGCGGGATGTTTATTAGAGTTTTTGGTGTTCATTGGAGTTTATTGAAGTTTAGTGGAGTTTATTAGCGTTTCTGGAGTTTATTGGAGTATGTCAATTATGCATGAATGCGCATACTTGCAATATAATCTATCTATCTATCGAATGGTTAGTTCTCAACCTAGTGTCAAAGTTGTTCAAGCCGACTGAAAGGCCTTTGACATGGCTTAAAGACTCTTATCTTAATCGACAACATCCGGGACCGACTTTATACGTGTCCTCCGAAGCACGGAGACGCTCAAATACCACTATGCGGTCACCCATCTTGCTTACACCAGAGATCGTTTACCGACCGGTGAGCGCAAATGGCTATGAGCGCATCGTAATAATAATACAATAACAATTATTAACAATAGAAAAAGCTTTTTAACAGAATAAAAAGGCGGTGCTGGTTGACTATTGGGATTGTGGAGACCAATAACCGAAAATAGGCTTTTTAACTGACTTCAAAAAAGGATTTTGACTTCTCAATCGACTGTATTTTTTTTTATTTCACACCATTCACCCGAAAAACGGTTTAGAAATGGTCAGTATTTGGTCAGTATTTTTTAATTTTTGGTCAGTAAAATCAGTATTTTCGACCTTAGAATTTGTTTCGGCCCCTGTAATTATGTGTTTTTTATTTTTTTATTAGAGTGTTTATTATTATTATTGAGTTGCAAATTACTATTGTTGGATTATTCACTACTGAATTCTAAAAATCATTATTATTGGGTGGCTATAAGCTATTTTTAACATTAAAAAGGATTCATTTTTCGGATATATAAATAATAAAGATACTTATGGTGTTATACTATGTGGTTGTAATAAAATACATCACTAGTTAAGTTGTGTGAGTGGGTCAATTTTGCTATGTCTTAAATACTTAATATTTTAATATAAGAAATGTCTTAATTATTATCAAATGACCGTGTGTGAGTGTGGTCCAACAATATTTATTTATTTATTTATAATTTATAAAATTTATTCGTTAAGTTTAAGAATAAAATTATTTTCTTGTTAAAAACCTTTTTATTTTTCACACAAGTCAGTAAAATTCACACAAATCACGCATAATAAGAAAATAATACAATCAATTGCATTCAGATAGGCAAGCGGACTCCTTACGTACATACATATACTTACATATCGTAAGATAACGCGTCCCTCAATGAATCAGTCTTATAACTGTTTAACAATATTTACCATTGCCTCATTCGTGTAGAGCCTTAACCAGATTCAGCTTATAAGTTTCGGACAAACTAACCGGAAGAAATAGAGGCTTTCAGAAGCTGACCGAAACTTAACCAAAAGTCGTTACACAGGCTATTACCATCTTTGAGAAACCTTTAAAATAAACCGCAGACCCCATTATGAAAGTATATCAAACAGTAAAAATACCCTACAATTATTTTCATTGTTTACTATTCAGGACATAGCGGCTTTTCAGCAATATTCTGTGAATCTTCAAGCTCTTCTCTCATATCATCTTCATATCGAGAACAGGACCCTGCTTCTTCCATCAGCCGTGGAGACCCAGAAGGTGTGTATATGTTCAGCGTATTGCTTATAATGTCAAACTTATCCGTCATATGTGGGTAGTCTCTTTGCAGTCGCTCTACGATGTACCTCAGACTGTCGTTCAATGCTTTAGCTTGGGAATACTCTGCTAGGACGGCGTTTTTCGGTTTGCGAACCCTTACTGATTGGCGTTTGATAGCTGTTGATAGCTCGGACCCGAGACGTTGGCTGCGGACTACTCGTTCTAGAAGCTAGAAGAATAAATAAAAGTTTAGAACATAAAAATTACCCACTAGTACTGTAAGTTAAATTAGTTTTAGTATGATATGATTCAGAGTTTAAGATTATGGCCGATATAGGATGATTGATACATAGAAATAATAACTAATAAGTTTGGCGAGTATAAAATAGTTAATAGATTAAGGTAAATTGTAAAAGTACAATAAATATAATAAATAATATAATGTGTGGATAAAGTAATATGTAGCTATAATTCTGTTTCCAAGTTTACGTCGCTAGGTGGCGTGCTTGTGCTTGCCTATTTTTATGTAGTTGTCAAGTGCAATTACGCATTTCCAACCTCGACGTAAAACTCAGCTAGATATAGAGACAGAAAATGTTTGAAAACAACTATCAAAACTCCATCTGATAAGCTATCTGATACTTAAATACAGAAATGGTGGAGTCGGGAGTTCTAGTTGGTTTACTTATCCACCCTTTCGATGTAGACGAACAGTCCTGTTACCTATAGTATGACTTGTGGTTCCTTACCCATTGCTTGAGTTTCTCAGTCTCCTGTCCCTCTCGTATGAGATCAGCGACGTGTTCCTCCAGCTGTGCGTTGATGGCGCTGGTCTCCGACACTTCGCGGTCCAAACGTTCCTGCTCCTTTTGTAGCTGATCCATACGGGCTTTTGCTTCTTCAAGATCCTGCCGAATGAAGGATTAGTTTAAATTAACGTCTTTTTTCTATCTTTGTCTTTTCTAATTTTACAGGCAATAAAAAATATGATAATTAGTTATCGGGCAGTGCATGACGGCATTGACCTAAAATTAGATCAGACTTCACGCATCAGGCAGATCATTTTAATTTTTTTTCATTAGCGCTCATCATAACTGCTTTATTCCTTTTTTTTATACAGCAAGGTACTCTCTGGAGTGTTCCTGGAGCCAGAATGTGATAATTCTCCAGGCTGGAAAAAGGCACATGACAAATCTCAATTTTAAAAGCAATCTCCCTCATTTATTTAGATAAGCAACAGTGATATTAATACCTTGGTAACTCTAGCGACATCAGCCCTGGCGAGCCTGAGTTTGTGATGGTAGGAGGACTGCGAGGTAGTGGAGCCGCCGTGAGACTTCTCCACGGCTGCCTGAGCTCTCGTCTTCTCCATGGCAGTGTCGCGCCTCGTCACGTATAAAGCCAGGTCTTCTGCTAACTTCTCACTTGTACGACGGAGCTGTTCGCGACGAACCTGGTGAGTAACACGTTAGAAAGTTATGTAAAAATTAATAAGTAAAACCAATATCCTCATCTACAGAATTGGGAACGGAAGGTTTTAATACTTTAAAAATGTTTATAGTTATCGAATTTTGATACAGAGTCTAAAATAGGACGAAAATCAGTTATAGCCAAAAAGACGAGCAAGAGCGATGTAGTTGGGCCGAAAGTATAATAACATCACAATTTTCATCGCCATTAAAACCATTTTTGTCCTAGGTATTTGTGTATTTGTATTACTCTCTCCATGTAATAGTTTACCTCCATGCGATGTATCTCAGTCCTCATCTGGCCGATCTCTCCGGCGGCAGACTTAGCGTTCTGTATGTTTCTCTTGAGCTCCACCGCCAGGATGCCCTTCCTCTGCCAGATGAGAGCCTCTCGCTGAACCTTGTCCAGTTCCTGCGTCAGATTCATCTTCTCCTTGTCCATCTCCTCGATCTCTTCTTCCAGTTGAATGATTTCGGTTTCAGCGTCCTAAAAAATAATTAAACATTCGATCTCGATATTCATTCAATACGCTGTACACTGAAGTAGAGCGAGACTCCGGAGCAGAGGACCGCAGTATATGCTAACCAATAGGATCGAACTACTGAAAAGGAGCAAGCTCCATAGTCTTTATTTCAACAGGTAAGAGGCCACCATAAACCAGTCACATTTTTTTAGTTGTGCAGAAGTCTAAAACATAGAAATTCCTCCCCCACCTTAAGATTGGCAGTATATTCATGCGAAGTGGCAACATTAGCCCTCAGCGCCATCTCATTACGCTCGAGCGTGTCCTTGCGCGTTCGCTCCAGCACTTCGAGCCGGCCACGCAACTCTCGCAGTGATCGGTCCACGCGGCCGCGCTCTTGTACTACATTCTCACACTCCGCTTGGATACGCATTGTCTTCTGCTCGCAGATTTGGATCTCTAGAATAAGAGCACGAATAGGAATCAGTACACTTATAAAATACACCGATCTCTTTTATCAATAATATTAATTAGGCACTTAATAGCGTTTTCGGTTACAAAAACATTCCGCAAGCAATTGTTAACTTCTCTAGCTTAGCTTGAAGACTTGTGTTAGGAGAGCTGCGTCGGTAATAGAATAGAAGGGATCTCGGATATAAACCTATAACCTGCTTTGGGTGAGAAGTATTTAAAATTAAAAGTTTTAAAACACAGAGCTTCTCAAGCCACAGCTTCTTATGTGGACTACGGGTTATTGCTGTGATTTGTGAAGGAGAATTTAACACTCGCTGCCAAAAAACCCACTTAGTAAGTTTTCTGACCCACTCGGTGAGTGGCTGGTTGTGATGGATTTACTGTTATAAAGTTCCAAAACAGTTAATACATAACTTACGTTTATTAATGAGGTTGATATCGGCGACCATCTTGTGGTGCTGCTCAGTCAGCTTGACCACGTGTCCCTGCAGCCGCAGCCACTCGTGCTGCATGCGCTCCGTGCGCTCGCGCAGACTCTTCACCTGCATCTCCAGCTCCTCGATGCGACGCTCTTGAGGAGATTTCAACTAAGCATACAATATTATACACTTTATGATGCTTTCGCTTTTCCTCCGAGGATATACCTACTTGCACCTAGTTTATTTTTAATATTCCCTGGATGCATAACCATAAGAAATCTATTTAATCGATATAATAATATGAATTACACTGGGGAAAACAAAGTGCTGACTAGATTCAAGAAATCCTAACCAATGATCTACTCCTAGAAATCAACTTTGTTAAAACAAAGTGTAGGCAGTATTTACCTATTAAGTAGCCTATTTCCATGTAAAAATTTGAAAAGACCAGTAGTATTTCGCCCGACTTAGAAATCGAACCCAAGACCGCATAATGAACAGTCTGATACACTATCAACTGCGCCACAAAAGCAATTTTATAAATAAAAACACACTTACATCAAAAATCTCCTTCAATGCTGCATACTTCTTAGTAATAATATCGAGTTCCCTCTGCTTCCTGGTAATAACGAGGACCTTCTGATCGTGGTCCTCCTGCAGCTCGTCGATCTCCCTCTCCCTCGCCTTCACCTTAGCGATGTTCTCTTCTATGATCAGGTTGTTCTTCGCTTGACGGTTGCGGTACAATTCTATGTCGAGCATCACCTTCGCGTGTTGGTTCTCCATCGTCATTAGTGATAGTTCCTGAAAGATTTTATTAGTCTCTTGCAATGCACCGAAAACCACCAATCCAGAAGTAGTAATTCATATAATATTATCATCATAAAATTCAGAAATTTATAAATAGCAGTTGATGTTTTCATCTTTTGGCTCAAATGGATATAAGGTTACTTAATTTATAAGTAAGTGTCGTGTTATAACCTATCAGGTAGACAAATTAACAACAAATGAATAAAAACAACTATAAATATCATTGATAACATAATTCAATCTTATTCAAAAATGGTAAAACCGGGGCCTAATCTTATATTTCTCTTGGTTTTGAACACTAAATTTAAAAGCCTTAAAAGAGGTGAGAATTAAGGTTAAGTTACCGTAATTTTAAAAGTTACGGTAACTTATTATTCCCGTGGTATATTATTAACGTGTAATCTCTTACCTGTTTCTTGGACATTTCCCTCATCTTCTTGATACCGTTGGCCATGGACTCGACCGCTTTGTCGTTCAACAAGCAGTCCTGCATGTTGGCCAATATCTCGTTCTCCAACTTTATCTTTAACTCTTGCTTCCTTTCGAATTCCTTTATAGTACTCTTCAGAATATTCGACATGGCTAGGTTTTCCTGAAAATCAGATCATTATTACTTTTCAAAACTTTTCTTTTTTACCTTATCAAAGTCACTGAACAAGTTAGAACTCTGTAGCATGCCTATATATTATCATAGGAAAAACAGTTGAGATTTATTGAAATGAAAAAAAATCGTACCTACTCCTTAGTAATTTTTTTTTCGAGAATTTCAATGAAATGAGATTTTGAAAGTAACTAGGTACATAATTTCTGTGACACTCAACAGAATTTTTTTGAAGATTATACAATTATTCGACGGTTGGTAGTGTTAGTTTCATGCTTACACTTTTGATCATCTCCTGATCTCTGTCCGTCATCTCGATAGACTCAGTGAGTTCACGTATCTGAGTTTCTAAGTTAATTCTCTTGTTATCCTCGGTGTCATCTGAAGAGAAAAGTAATAAGGGCCTGTAAGCACACGGTACTTTCGCATAGCAAGCGAAGTTGCGTGGGTCAGCTAGTACTTAATAAATTCGAGGAAATCGAGAAAACCAGTCAGTCCTGTAAACTCAGATCTTGTGGCTATTCAGAATTTGTAAACATATTCTAGTAGTAAACTTACGTAGTTTGCTCGCGTGTTCAATGTCCAAGAAGAGCTTATCCTTGTTCATGGCGAGCTCTCTGCCTTTGTTCATCTCTTCCATCGCCACCTTCTTCGAGATCTCCAGGTTGTTCAGCAACGTGCGGTAGTTCTCTTGAAGCGTCCTGACGAACAAAGTTACATAAAAAGAGATTTTTTTTTAGGTAACGGAAGCTTGAAATTAATTACTTGCTTCGCCTACCAGTTTAATGTTTATCAGTTATCTGTGTACGAGCCAATATTGCTCGTACAGCACATTTATACTAACGCTTACGCAATTAAACAATTATTATAATTTAGTCGTAACGAAACCTCCGCGACGCGCTAATGTGTAGTGTCAACAATAACATAATTACGTAAAGTGCGACTCAGACACCTGAACATAGCCGTAGATAGGAATTTTAGAAATAAACTTTAAACTCATAACTGTGAAGTGCATTATTTCCGGAACACCTACAACAACACAACACGTCAACAACTAGGAGTCCGTCAACGACGTGATATCCCAAACATAATTTGGTCCTTCGAGCGAACAACAAAGGATATTTTTGGTCCTTGGTGTAGCGGCTGAGTACTTAAGTGAAAAGCGTTTCCCAATCACGTTAGCAAATCGGTGCTGTTGGCCTCTCACAAGCGAGTCTCACCAGCGGCATTGAGACGTTGCACATAACGTGACGGAGGGAAAGCTACCATTGAGTACCAGCTAGTGAACAACCAGCGTGGGTAACATCTACTGCTGCTTATCTTCGAAGAATAACTACGTTAACAGTGTAAAAGAGTTTACGACTCAAAAAACCCCAACGAAATTTGGTTTTAGCAGCGGGATAACGCCCTTTGCGAAGCCGTAACTATCAACCGACGGAGCAGAGATAACGTCTACTGTTTACGTCGACATCTACCTGTGCATCCAATTTTGTGAGCCCTCAGAGTTTATCACAAGTAAAAGCAATGGCGAACGAAGGGCACACTGAGTTCGTCGAATTCATTAACAAACAACAGGGCAGCTATGAGAAAATCAAAGCTCTCCAAACAAACTACAAAAAGGATTCTATGAGTAGAAAGTCTGTAGAATACCTTAACAAACGCATCGCAGAGTTACAATCACTCTGGGATGAATTTCGGACGAATAACGAGATCATTAAGAAGTATGAGTCTACATATAAACATCATGAATACTTTAAAGAGATGGTATTTGATGTCACTAAGGGCATGTACGACAAGACAATACAATCGATGACTCAGTTAAAAAACGAGTTATTAAACGAACCAAGTTTTTCAGGGATTTCGAACCCGAAGTCGCCGGTAATATTCGCCGAGAAGCAGTTTGATACCACAGTGGATAAATCCGATAGATAATCACTTATCGACACTGTTGCGTAATCAAATGTGCAATTTCAACGCCTTGCAACGAGCAGTTAACAAAACAAACCTTCAAGAAATAAAAGAAAAGTGGCAGCTTCAGGATAAACTTAACATCTTACAATCCAAATGGGAAGCTATTGATAAGATCCATTGGGAGATAAGTTACTTGTTGCAAGGAAATGACGAAGAATACGAAACAAAATTCGACTATTGGGAGCAAGTGTACGATAAGCTCAAGGAAGATTTGAATGGAAAAATATTTGAATCTTCTCATTACGAGAAAACTACACCACGTATGGAATTACCGGAATTCAACGGAGCTTATAACAACTGGATTTCATTTAGGGACTTGTTTTTTGAGATGATCCATAACAACCCAACGTTGAACAAGACACAAAAAATGAAATTTTTGAAATCGAAATTGAAAGGTGAAGCTGAGAAATTAATTAAGCACCTTCCTGTGAGTGCGGAAAATTATGACTCAAGCTTGGAAATCATCCAGCATCGTTACAACAATAAACGATTGCTTTTTACGTCGTACATCGATACACTGCTCAATCAGGCATCGATTGATAAACCCAATTCGGTGAACCTGAAAAAGTTGCATGATACCTCCAAAGAATGTTTGAATGCGTTGGAGAACATCGATATTGATATTCCTGTTTGGGGCCCTCTTATTGTGCATTTGTTATCTTCGAAACTCGATGATATCACCTTCGGTGATTACATACAAAAAATGAAACATTCAAGGGAGCTTCCGGACCTCAACGAGTTTATGGAATTCCTAGAATTGAAGTTTATGACTTTGGAAACATCTAGAACGAAAAAGAACAGCCAATATAAAAGTAATTACAATAATTATAACAATTCAAAGTCAATGAACTTTAAAGACTCAGAAAAGGCGACAAAAACCTATCATGCAACGCTACGTAAATGCCCGCTATGCAAAAACGATCACGCATTGAGACAGTGCCCTACATTTTTGGACATGAATGTTACATTGCGAAATCAAACAACAAATAACTTGAATTTATGTAGAAACTGTTTATTTAGCCACGGCGCTAATAAATGTACATCAACGAAAAGATGTCATACCTGTAACCTAAAACATCATTCCCTCCTTCATGATGACAATTTAAGAGGTCAACACAACAAGCCATCCTCGTCAACCGCGACGGAGCGAAGCTCGAATCATATAAATGGCGATCAAGAGATACTCTTAACGACACTGCAACTCAAGGTTAAAAATAAAGAAGGGGAGTATGTCGTCCTTCGGGCATTATTAGATCAAGGTTCGCAAGTGACTTTGATTACGGAAAACGCCGCTCAACGTTTGAACTTACCGCGAAGCAAACTAAACGCGGCGATAACTGGCGTCGGTACTATAATGGGCAAAAGCAGAGGACTTATACAATTAGAATGTAAATCCTTACACTCGGATTATACATTCCGAACTGAGGCTTTAGTAATGAGCAAGCTTATAAACAACCTTCCTAACTCAACGATTGACACAAAGAATTGGACACATCTTGAAAATATCAAGCTGGCTGACCCAGCGTTTAACGTATCTGGACCCATTGATTTACTGTTGGGGGCAGATATTTATTCTAACGTCATTCTAGAGGGAATACTGAAGCCTAGCAACGGGTCACCGATAGCCCAGCAGACGAAGTTGGGCTGGATTCTTTGTGGAGTTACAAAACAATTTAACTGCCTTGTTACTCTAACGGAGCTAGACAGTATAACGAAATTTTGGGAGACAGAAGAAGTTACATCTGCACCCGAATCAACACAGGAAGACGAGTACTGTGAACAACATTACACCGAAACAACGACCCGATTGAGTAATGGAAGATATGTGGTAAAGATGCCAATGAAAGCTCATTATGAAGAAAAGCTTGGTAATTCGAAACCGGCTGCCGTAGCGCAATTTTTACAGTTGGAGAAGAAAATGTCACGCCAAGAACACTTCGCTAAATTGTATAAACAATTTATACAAGAGTACATCGATTTAGGTCACATGAAACCTGTAACAACATCCATGACTCACGTACAAGCCTATTTGCCACACCATGGAGTATTAAGAGCAAGTTCGACTACACAAATACTACGAGGGGAAAGGTCTCAAAGCCCCAAGAAAGAACCGAAAACATAGAAATGAAAGAGATACCTACGTACGCTGAGATAGAAGATAGACATGCCAAGCAGAATCCTCGGCAACAGGCTGCGATGGAAACAAGATTTGAACTTTAACAATTATTTTTATGTTTTATTCTTACTATATTTAAATTTTTTACACTTTTATTTTTATACATTTTTTGATATTCTATAAGTAACATGAATTGTAACTTTTAGAAACATTAACTTGGATTGTGAGTTTGAGTATCTGAGTACGTACTTTTTATAATCTTCCCTCGGGAGCATGTACGAGCCAATATTGCTCGTACAGCACATTTATACTAACGCTTACGCAATTAAACAATTATTATAATTTAGTCGTAACGAAACCTCCGCGACGCGCTAATGTGTAGTGTCAACAATAACATAATTACGTAAAGTGCGACTCAGACACCTGAACATAGCCGTAGATAGGAATTTTAGAAATAAACTTTAAACTCATAACTGTGAAGTGCATTATTTCCGGAACACCTACAACAACACAACACGTCAACAACTAGGAGTCCGTCAACGACGTGATATCCCAAACAATCTGGTTAACATAGTACGAGCTCTGCTTAGTTTGAAATAAAATGATCGTGTGTAAGTTGTTCAATGATATTTGTTCTTATTATTCCTCTTTAATGTGATTATTCCACACCTCTTCCAGTCTTAATCCCCATTTGAAGATGTTAAAGCATCGAAAGGTTCTTTGATAGGCTTTGCAACTTTGTACTCCTGCATATTTGGCAATGAAGTTAAATATACCTACTCACTTGTAATCATCACGCACGGAGTCATAGACATTGTCTCTCTGCTTGATGTTCACGATGACAGAGTTCCACAGACTCACCAGTCTGCGCTTATCCAGCTCTAGATCTTCGAGCTCAGCAGCATATGCAGTCACCTGGCAATGATAATTTAAGCAGAAACTAGTAGTTAGTATTTAAACGTCGAACTCAACTATCTAATTGAGTCCACACATTGAAATCTATCCGCCATCACATGACAACAAAAGTATGGTAACAAAGCAAGTATTTGAATGTCTGACCGCATTAGTCTTAATGCGGATATCTTACCTTATCATTGATTTTCTCCATCTCCACATTTTTGATTTCCATCTGTTTCTGGAACATCTCCAATTTGGACTCCAGTTTCCAGACTTCATTGCTCAGCCCAAATAACAGCATATCCTAGAAAATAAAAAAGCAAATTCATACAAAGCCGTAAAATACCGGAACCATTGCCGTATCAGAAAGTTCTTTTTTTTCGTAATATAAGAAACACTACAAACTAAAACCGTATTAAAATGTTAAACAATACAATATCTATAGTAGATATTTTCCTACCAGTTGTCGCTTCTCTTCCCCGAGCGCCAGTTTCTCAGCCCTCATCTTGTCAGACATGCGCTGACTGACTGTCAGGTCTGACTCAGTCTCTTCACGCCATTTCTCCAGCTGATTGCATAGCGTTGTTAGAGCTTCTAGCTCTTCGGTAGCTTCGCGTTCTGATTTTAAAAGAAGTGTCAAAGCATAAGATTTTTGTTTACGAAGAAAACAATATCACAATAAAGTTTTCTGCATTATTGGTCCACGACTTATATTTTTACGGACATCAACAAGAAATTTACCCAACTACCTACATATTGTGTGTAAAAAGTATCGTGTGTAAAAAAGTATTGACAATATTTTCTAAACGTATATAAAAATGCATCATGTATGTACGCGCACTTGTTTTGAACAACTGAACTAGACTGGATAATTCCTTTTTAATACGATTGTAACCCCTGGGACAAGGTTTGTATGGGATCGATAGGATCAAAATTCCTTCGCGGAAAATGGAATCAACGGTATAAAATAGTAATAAATACCCTAACTAAGTTGGGTAAGTACGCTAGTTGTTTTTATACATATCAATGAGAAGACATCTTTATACCTCTCATGACGTCTTCTTCGAGTCGTTCATTGAGTTTCTTGAACTTCTCGTTGGCTTCTCTCGCACGTTTCTCAGCTGCCTCGCGCTCTGCTGCGCGCTGAGCTAACGTCGCCTCGTACTCTAATATTAACACCTGAACACACACACAATATCACTACAATATAGTAAAATCTTATTATCTTCCGTTCGTGCAATGTCAAATAACCGCATGTCATCAGAAAATTGACATTAGATAGATTTACAAGACACAGACAGATTATCAAGACAGCTAGATAATTTAAAAATATTGAAAGTATACCCGTTGTGCGTTAGTATCATGATCCCGAGTGTATAAAGCTTCCAGGTCCCGCTCGTAGCCCTGCTTGCTCAGTCGGAGTTCCTCGCGCTGAAACAAACAGAATGTGAGCACCACTGAGCATCTTCAAATGTAATTGAATTTGTGGCCTAGATATTAGAGTATTTTTTAAAGACAACTGCCGCACTAAGAATTACTCTTCTCTCAATCATACAAACAACGGACACAAAGTTCAACCAGATCCGAAACAATTGTTTGTGAATTGTACAAATAATTGTTCCGTGTGGGAATCGAACCCACGGTCGCGCTGGTAGCTTATGGTAGGTAAACCTCTGCGTTACGGAGGTAGTGGAAGGTGAGAAGTGACCTTTACCTAACAATATGGAACTTTGTATGTTAGGAAAATTAAATAAATGGTTTGTAAAATTATGTAATAGTTTAGTTTACCAAGTTGAGAATCTCCTCTTCGGCGATGTTGTTCTCCTTGATGAGGAACTGTTTGAGCGTCTCCTGGAACTTCTGCATCAGCGGGTGCGTGGACTCCAGCACCGCGGGCATTGAGCCGATGGGACGATTGGCACGCCAACTGTTGGTGTCATATTGAGACTACAACATCTACAACTTTTTTATATTCCTTCGGGCAAATAGATGTAACATATCGTTAGCAAATGACTAATGAAATAGTGGACTTGTCGATATGTTGGTATTGCTAAGGGTTCGATTATGCTGAGCCGTTCTGTTTGAATAAATAAAATGCGATACTTACTCGTCCAAGGCCTCTCGGCCAGAAGGTTTGATGCAGTTGCATTCTGTTCGTGGACAGAGGCACGTGTCACACACCACTGGAACCTGAAAACATAAAGAAAATAAGTAAATATAAATTATTCGTTCAAATTAATATCAAATACTGTTAGGAGCTACGTACGGGTGGATAAATGATGCGTTCGCTCTTGAACAAGAGGCATGTTTCCTCATGAATTATGAAGTCATTTGCATCTCTCGGACATTCGCATTGCACCGCAAATATCGAGTCATCTGATACACTATCTTCTGTACAGGGGCATCCATGCGAAGACCCTGAAGGTAAGGATTCCGACATTATTCAATTATTTCAAAAATACAATATTTTTACAGCTCTCGATTAGAAAATTGCTCAAAAACTGACACCGACGCTTGTTTGTTGCTAGGCAACTGTTTTTTATTTTAATTTTAAACGGTGGCGCCATGTCTTTTTTTCTTGTCTGTTGCCAGGATGTAGATAAACAGCTGTTATGCCAATAAACCTTTTTGCTATTGTGTCTATTACCATAGCAACGCGTTATGTCAACAAAGCACGGCGTCAGCGGTATTGTTGTGAAGTAAAGATAATTTCAATATTATTTTTATCAAAATAACCGAATGAAAGATGGTAAGTAACAATCCATTCGCCTAAAATTTACATAGTAAAGTAGTTTATATACTTTATTTGCTTTTGAGGTAGGTACTTAAAGTTTTCTTTATAAATTCTACTTGTTACATTTCATATTGTAACTTTGTATTTCCTATAGATTCTGTCCCGATCAAAACCAGCGACGGAAAGCCGTGGAAATACTGGCAGTAGTTCAGCTAAGAAGAATTTTCCTGAGCTTGAAGATTTCATATCTAAAAGGGACTATGTTGGAGCTCTAACTATGCTTGAGGTACTTACATTTTATTACTCCAATGAGGCTTAATGCAGCCGCTCTGAAAACCTTTCTATGGGTTTAGTGATAACTATTCTTTCGCTTTTCAATTGATTTGATATACGCATTATGCACTGTTATTATGTCCCTATAATAAGAACAAAAGAAATTAGAATAACCTCCTTTTCCTGTATGGAGACACAACGTACCATAGACATTACGTAAATCTATAACAGTTTGTTTGTTTGTTTGCTTGAACGCGCTAATCTCAGGAACTACTGGTCTATTTGAAAAAAAAAACATATTAGTATTAAATAGTCCGTTTATCGAGGAAGGTAATAATATATCATCACGCTACGACCAATAGGAGTAGAGTACCTACCAGTAAATAATGTTACAAAAACGAGGAAAATTTTGACCCATACTCTCTTATGTGACGCAAGCGAAACTGCGCGAGTCAGGTAGTTGAGTATACTTAAGTATCAAAATGTTCCTTACATTACAGTTTCTAAGACACGAAGGCAACACAGACATATGGGCCGAGGTATGGGCAGCATGGTGTTGGTTCCACCTGGGAGAATACCGGCGTTCTTTGGACGCGTACGAGCGAGTGAGGACCCGGGAGAAACTGGACTCCAGGGTCGCTGATAATATCTCCATGGATATCGCCGTCTGCTACTTTTATTTAGGTCTGAATTATAGTTAATTTTGATCTATAATACCAGTGTTTATGTCCGATCCTAAGGTTTAAATTTAGAACTATCAAGTGATGAAAATCCTTCGTTCAATGTTTTAGTATCCGTATACCGTTTGATATTTTAAATTACATAAAAAATATGTTTAGAATGCTGATCAGTCTTATGTACAATATTTTTTATACACCTCAGTAGACAGTTGAACGTAATTTCAATTTTTCGTCTAAATTGCGACTTAGGACTTAACTACTTTTTGTGCATTATTTGAAAAATGACGTACAACATTATATTTGCAGGAATGTACAAAGAATCACAAGAGGCTGCTGAACAGGCGCCCAAATGTGCTCTTAAAGTAAGTACAAATCAATTCACAAATTACAAAACACTATATTCTTTCCTCTTCTAACTCTATTCTTCACTCTTCAGACCCGTCTGCTGTTCCACTTAGCCCACAAACTTGGAGACGAAGAGTCCTTGATGAAGTCCCATGCAGCATTAAGAGATGTTCCCGAAGACCAGCTGTGTTTGGCGTCAGTACATTACTTGAGAGCTCACTATCAAGAAGCTATTGATGTTTATAAGAAACTTTTACTGGAGAGACGGTACGTTCGTAATAAAGTCAATCTAGGTACAGTAATAGTCGCCATTTACACCTACGTTTTTATCGCTATTGAGAAGACTACAGATAAACTAGGGAACGTTTAGAATTAGGTACGTGTTAGTCAATCTTTTAGTCCGTCACAAATCTGGCTGGTGATGATTTTATCCACTGCTTTGTACAACGATCCAATGTCACCACAAGACAAGGTTGATAGACTCTTTCTTCTTTCTTTCTTTTTTAAAAAGACAACTCCCGCATTAAGAATTGCTCTTGTGTCGCGAGGACTTTTACAAACATACAAACAACTGACACAAAGTACAACAAGACCCGAAACAATTATTGGTGGATTGCACAGATAATTCAATGGTGTGGATCAATGTTTCTCTGAACTTAGTGATGGTCAATCCTAAGATAAACTTACGAGTATCGAGGCTCTATCACATTGAGGGTTATACAGTGGCTGAAAATATAATCCTGTACTTTTGTATTGTCCTTGCAGATATAAAAGATATGAAAAAGACGATGATACAGAATGGATTAAGGCGCTGGCCCATTGTGACGGGTAACGGCCTATATACGTAGTGATAGAAAAAGATCCTGCCATGATGTCGTTATTACTTTCCTTACTAATTTGTAGTTCATTGTACAAATACATGTTTCATGTATATAAGCTATCAAATACTTAGAAGATAGAAAATCAGTATCAAATCTGAGTAAAAACTCCGTGATTATCTATTTATATTACCTCTCTCTTTTCCTTCTAGCACTTACATGGCACTGAATGTGTACGTAGCACTCTGCTACTACAAGTTGGATTACTACGACGTGTCTCAAGAAGTGCTCGGAGTGTACCTCGCTCAGCATCCAACGTCCACTGTCGCAGGGAACCTGAAGGCTTGCAATCTTTTTAGGTGAGAAAACCCTTATGTACTTACTCAATACTTAGTCAAAAATGGCGATAGGGGGAATGTCTATTTTAAAAATGCATAGATAATATAGATATTAATGTTAACCTACCTTAAGCTCTAAAGTGCGTAGGTAATCGTATATATTGCCGCAAAAACTGCAAGTTTAGCTTCTAAAAACAGTACATTGGACAATGCAACAAATTCACATTCAAATAATGCGAAAATATAGCTAGTAATCTTTGCGATTGCAGACTGTACAATGGAAAAGCAGCTGAGAATGAACTGAAACAGATATCCTCTGATCAGCATACCTTCGGACAAGACTTAGTCAAACACAATTTAGTCGTATTTAGGAATGGTGAAGGGGCCTTGAAGGTAACTTTTTATGCGTACGAACGATACATTTTCATTATTTTTATAGCAAAAGCATATAAGTAGAATTTGATCTAGTCGAGGGAGCTTTAAAAGAGGTTTTCTAGACACTAACTTTAGTAGTACCTAAGATCTTATCGATGATTTATCCAACAGTTTGGCTTTGCTTTATTTATTCAATGTTTCTGTCCAAATTTTTCATGAGCTGTTTTTATAATGTATTATTATATAAACCTTATTTCCTTGGTGTCTAGATATTGCCGGAGTTAGTAGACGTGGTGCCAGAAGCCCGTATGAACCTGGCAGGGTATCGTCTCCGCAACAGAGAGCCTCTTGAAGCGAGGACTTTACTAGAGCCACTGCAGGCAACATCGCCACTGCACTATATCTTACGAGCAGTAGTTGCTGTACGACTTTATAATGAGACTGGTGATGTAAGTACCTACTTAAGTATCGATAAAGAATATTGTACCAACTTTCAAGAGAATAAGTCTTTTTAGTGATCCTCTTTATGTAGAGATTAAAGTGTTTAAAGTAGTAACTTTAACACTGTAATCAAGGCCATTTCACACCTGATTACACGATTATAAAATTCGGGATTTTCTCTCGCATGAATACTCAATGGTATTTATACGGGTGACACCTTACAATATCTCTATTTCATTTAATCAACAAATTAGGATTTACAGACCCTTACAGGATCTTCACAGCCTGCCCAAGGTAAGTCGAAATCAGATTTTAATGTCACTTGTCCAATATTAGGAGGAGCAACTAAAACTAGCGCAGCAAAGCTTCCACCTAGTGGGCAGTTCAGCGTCAGAGTGTGACACGATCCCGGGCCGCCAGTGCATGGCGTCGTCGTACTTCCTGGCTGGGCACTATGAGGAGGTGCTGGTGTATCTCAACTCTATCAAGAGCTTCTTCGTCAACGATGATACTTTCAATTTTAATTATGCTCAGGTACAGTAGAAAATATAAAAAAATGCTATTCATCTGTTATGTTTTACAAAGATTTCAACAAAATACACCGATAGAGACCCTAGTAACGTTAAAAACAAAAAGAATAATGTACTCTAGTAGTGTTTTCTTTTTAGTTAAGTGTCTGTTAGAGTTTACTTCTTAAAAAAAATCGCTTTTATTGCTGAGATAAGTCGTCAAACTAATTTTAGGTTTAGTTCGTTATGAGGATTGATCTCTAAGAATTTATATAATTTCTTTTAGGCGAAGGTAGCGACAGGCTTCTACCGCGAAGCTGAGGAAGTCCTTCTAACTATTCAGGATGAAAACATTCGTTCATCGTTCACATTCCTCGCGTGTCTATGTCGTTGCCACGTCATGAATAAGGACGCGCATCTTGCATGGGAGATATGCATCAAAGTAAGTTAAATAATTACGAATGGAAATTCTTTGATACTTTCGTAGACTGGACATTCAAAACCTTGAGTTGATTATCCAGTTCATAAACAAAAAAGAATATGCATGATATCTTTTAAAAAAATCAACAGTCATTTGAACTATTCACATGAGCTACGGCAAATTTTAATATTACGAAGATGTATTTTTTGTGAGGCTTTTACAAGCTAGTATTTTGGGTTTAACTTGATGATAACTTTTTTCTTATGTTAGTAACTCAGTTAAATAGATAACTAAATGTAGACGATTATATACTAAAGGTAATTATTTACAGTCTGCTGGTACACCAGACAGTTTTGCATTATTGCAACTGGTCGCCAATGATAGTTACCGGATGGGACAGTTCCTTGTTGCTGCCAAAGCATTCCACATGCTTGACAGGTTTGAATTCAACATAATATATTTTATCATATTATTATTTCATTATTGTTAATCCCTTATTCCCAAACATTTTGACTTTAATAAGCCAACATACTAGACGCTACTAACTGAATTACGTTTCTATTTTTTAGTTTGAATGTCTAATCGTGCTTCCTCAAACGACTGTTTCGGCTCATGACATAAATTCAGCGCTTTTTATGTTGCCAATTTTACATACAGTCATACGTATTATCACGCCTGTTACACCCGAAAGTGTAGTACAGAATACGCCTACGTTTCGTACGCTTTTTCCCAAGCTTATAATCATATTTAATTTAAAGACTAGATGGCGGTCCAGAAATGTGGGAAGGTCTTCGCGGGGCAGTCTGCGGCTGTGCCCAAGCCGCCGCAGCCAACAAATCAGGTGCTGCAGCCGACCTCAGAGACGCCCTGGCCCTGATCAAGGGTCCCAGGGCCCACAACAGGGCCGACAACATCGTGAGGACCATCAGCAAGTGGGCCCAGCAGAACAGGATCCCCGTCTGATTAGAGTCTAAGGCCTGCAGTGTAGCGTAGTGCCTGTAGTGTAGAACTGCTATTAGTGTAGTGATAGTTTTGAAGATAATAAAGTGTGGTTAATGGTAAATGTGGTTTGGTGTTTATTACTTGTTTAGTTGACAATATCTTAGTATCGTTTAATGCAGAATGGTAGATTCTTTACATTTGAACAGTGAGAAATTTTCTCAAATACCAAACGACGGATATTCATGAATTTTCTGATAAAAACTACATGTGATTTGTAACTGCGCATATGAAACAATTTTTTTTTATAGGTTGCTGCCGAAAGTCTTGGTGTTTCTTTAGGTAAAGTTTATATAGATCAATTTGTAAGTCTCGTCAATTATGACCCCAACCTCAATTTCCATTACATATTTGCTGAAGGTCTTCATAAAAAGTAAATCGGCACAACGATAAGTGGGGTCTTGAATGTCGTCCTACAATATTAAGCATAATTACACACTTAAGCCATAAATTGCACAAAATTCCCGTCCTCAATGATTCACTAGGCAAGTAGGCAAGTAGTTGAATCGGACGTTTAACCAAACTTTTAAATTCTAAGATAAAACTTGGACATGTGAATTGAATATGTATATTGCAAATTGTCGGCATACGGCATATGCCGATGTTATTTCTTAATCCTACACGTATCGGTGCTCTATTTGGGACAGTTGTGCCAGATCTAGAAACTTAATTTACTACTTCCTTCCAATTATTTTATAATATCGCGGTGGTGAATGATTTTTAGGATGTTGTGTCGTTTAAGGACGGTGACTGTCCTTCGCTTGCATTCAGTTAGAGTTTGATTGATAAATTAGGTACTCTTGCCCGCAGATACTTAGCTTGCCTTCTTGTCTACGTTAGTAATAGCAATGTAGACTAGTAAACTAAAATTATATATTATGTTTCTTGTACAAAAAATGCCTTAAATAGTAATAAGTTGCGAAGAGCCATACAAACTCCTTTTTGGCCCTAACCGGGATTTAAAATTGAGACCACAGATCCTCTGTCGGCTGTGCCACAGAGGCCTTAAAGATGTTACATTTTATGGGTTTTTTTATGGCTTCTAAATGTTCTATGTTATGTCTTTAACAACGACTCTAGCGTATCTCAAAGAAAGTAATTTAAATTTCGTAAGAGCCGACACTTGGGCAGCGTGGTGAAGACAAGATCTAACCCCTCGCTCAATCTGCCAGGAGACTCTTGCAGCCTCAGCAGTGGGACATTAATGGGTTACATTTATTTAGGTATTTAAGTAGTAAAATCGAGACGATAGTATCAAAGCTTCTAACCTCTGGTTTCTGAGTACATTTAGCGGTAGTTTATCTATTCTATAGCCTTTAAACTTATATAAAAAACGCTATTGAATAGATAAACTACCGCTAAATGTACCTCAGAAACCGAGGGTTAGTCGTGCTATAAATAATACACTGAATGGATACATACATGCAGTGAGTATGTCTAATTACATGTGTACATACGACTAGTCTTAAATCTACAAACCTGTTTAGTATTTCATCAGCGCGTTTCCTCCGAGAGATCATTATATAAAATAATTGCAAGGTAAACTTAATAATCCTAGATTTAGAGGATATTTTGTACCTACACGTATCCTTTTTAGTTCTTTAAATTATAAGACGTTTAGAACTTTATGTTTGCTATAAATAAACATGATCACCTTTAGGAGCGAAGATAATTTCTTAATAAACAGTTTAATAACTTAATATTAATCTTTTATAGATGTTAGAAATTAGTGCTGTATCAGTTAATTTTTGCGGAAATCGACTTTAAATGCCCTATTATACAGATAGTATGTCATTTGGGCAAACTAGGTTTTACCAAAAAAAAAACCAAAAATGTACATCGCGGATTCTTGTGGTTTTAGGGAATAAAACACTATTGTGACATACTATTATTATGATCACAAAAATACACTTTTAAGATAGGTAGATGCTTATCATTATTAAATGCTTATCATCCATTATCATTCTATAGACTCTTTATTCACCTAAATAAAACCAAAGAATAGTGCAAAAACTGCATTTATTAATAAACTACATTATATTTACATGTAAGTAAATAATACAACGCGTCAAGATCAAGTCCGTAGGCAACAGTCAAAGCAGTAACATAATAAATAATTACAGTAAACGGGCGAGGTCGTCGGGCAACCCTAGTGTCGCTGAAAGTTTCATACAAAGACTGTGGCTAGACTGTAAAGGCGAACGAAAAACTTAAGAAAATTACTAATTCCCGTTAGTTTTAAGGCGTAAAAGTTGAACATAACTAATTTTTTAATCTACGCTACAGTATATTGAAAAATAAGTAAACAAAAATCATTAAAATATCACCTTTACCATGTAGCCGCCGCCTATGATTTCTAACCAAACTATTAACAAAGAAAACTCAGCCAAAAATCATTACAATCTCTCAATAATCACTTCTCTCATATTTTAAAAACAAGACCTTAAACAGACTACACGCTTCTTGAAATCTGTGCTCAATTTGACGTTAGTTTGTATAAAATAATGGTTTAATTTCATGATGATGACAAATGCTTAATTGATTGTTATTCTCACTATTTTGTACAATATAACCTCAAATTTTCCATCGTTCGTCCAGCAGACACTAGAGTTATGATCGTTGTGTGTGAGCTTAGCCCCACGGGTGGGCGACGTGGGCAACGTGGGCGGCTGGCAGGGTGTATCTGGCGACAGGGGCGGCGACAGCGACCGGCGCTGGCGCAGCGAACACCTTCGCTACAGGAGCTGCGACAGCTACTGGGGCCGCGACCTGAGGAACGAAAACTCGTAATTAATTTGTCATGACTTCAATCAATTTACCAAGTGTTTTTGAGTTGCTTATTTGTTGCCGAATCGGATGAGGTTGAAAAAACATCTAGAAATAATGTGAGTAAATCCGTTTACAATCCATTGAACTATCTCAGAAATAAACCATCTTTGTGTGAGCTGAGAGAGAAAAACAACACGCATAGAAATATGTCTCCAAGGAGGTAGCTTATTAATCATAGCTGCTAGGGGCTCCTTTAGATATGTAGTCTTCGCTCGTCTTTCTTCAAAATATCATGTAGTGCCGAAAAACCTAAAAGCAAAAACTCTTCACTTCCACTTACCGCATGAGCAGCAGCTCCAGTCCTCTCCACCACAGCGTTGAATCCATTGATCTTATCCGCAGTGTAGGTGACCTTGCGGACGTGACCATCAGGCTCCACCAGACTGTAAGATCCGTGGACCACGCCGTTCTGCAGGGTCTCTGCGGCGTCCTTGTGGTCACCAGTCGCCGGGTCCGCTACGCCGTATGAGAAGCTGTATGCTGGGTTCGGGTCGATGGGTTCCGCGCGGACAATCTGTATTAGATGGATGAATTAATTTTGACCTAAGTGGTAAGAATGTTTTGAAAATTTTAATCCTGAACGATTTTTGTGTACTTCTTTCTCTGATCCAGGTTTATTTTAAGTACAATGTATTAGAAACGATATCTAGCGGTGCTTGCACAATCACAAGAAGATTGTTGGTTAACGTATATCTCATAACGATAAGGCTTTTACAACAGCTCAGTTCAAGGAGTTCGGTCTATAGTTCACAAACTGCAACCTCTTGTAAGAAAACATTTTATAGTTAATTGAACTTTCAGCACTGCAAATACAAAAAAATTAACGGCATAATCATAATTATTACAAGATGCTGTTACTTACTGGGGCATGAGCGATGGCCGGTGCAGCATAAGTGTGTGCAATAGCAGGTGCGGCGATGGCATGCGTGGTGATGGCCGGGGCCACGGCGTGCGCGGCGATGGCGGGCGCGTAGGCCGCGTGCGCGATGGCCGGCGCCGCGTAGCCCACGCCGAGCACGCCCGGCGCCGCCACCGCCATGCCACACGCGCAGCAGAACAACAACAACTAAATAATTTAAAAAATTAGAAATAATAGAGATGTTTATTCCTGTTTTAAACACGTCTGTTGCTTTCGTACTGCGATTTTTATTGTTTCTGGGCTCCATGGTTTAAGCTGCTGACTGTTGGTTGCGGGGGATTACCAGGTCAGTGCCCGTATGTGACAAAAATCTGCCCCATTTTTTCATGTTACCGGCAGAACCAATCACAGGCCAATTTATGAACTTTGGTCTAGTTTTATGAAATCTCAAAGACAAGACTTTTATCTATCCCATAGAATTCTTAATTTCAGGATTTTGAATAATTTATCAGTTAAAATGTAGGGAACTGAATATACCGTTTTGCAGTTTTCTGGATTTAAAGCGCTACCTTTTTTCCTAGACCAATTTCCTTCCATTTTATCAGCTTTAGTCAACTACAAAATAATATACAGTACGATACCTTAGCAAGCATGTCTGTGGCGTGCGCACGTCGTGAGGTTGACAGCACGTGTGCGCCTCCCCGCCGGCGCGCCGTATATAAAGCAACACCACCTGCGGCCCTTGCGCGGCCCTTGCACGATACCTGATACACATTTCGCAATATGTCGCATGTAACGAACTGTCCCAACGATGTGACTAATCATGTAGACCTAGGATTAGCTCTGATTTGATTTTGTGTCAGAGATAGAGACCTAGATTAGTTTTGACGTGAGATCTAGTTTTGAGTTATGTCACAATCTAGGCTTCCAGCTAAGTCTAAAGGCTAGGTTAACGTCAGAAAAATAATTTAATCACTCTTTAAATATAGGCGAATAGGATTTATCTCATTACTCGAGCGGACTATAATTTTTTTGTGATCCAGTTGACCCCAGAAAATTGTGCTCGTTAGGAAAATTAAAGCATCCCATTTAAGGTGTGCCATTCGCGTTTCATCGTCGAGTATTGTTAGCTCTTTTCATATATGTATAATCAATAATGGCATTCACTTTACTAATGGCGATAGAAAAGTATGCCCGTAATTTTTTATGCCAGCTTTTCTCACAAGAATCAGAAGGCTCTACAACCCTCCCCAAACACGTATTAAATGCAGTTGTTGTACCGACCATCACACTCATCATTCGAATAAACAATTTGATTTGAAGCTATCGGAAATATTGCCGGATACCGTTTATTATCCTTCACGATCACCGTAGAAAGGTTAACTACTAGCGTTGATAAAAACAACTCATATTACTTGATTCCTAGAATATATGGAAGTGTTAGTCTGAGCCGGCCGGGCTCGCCTATTAACCCAATATTTCGCTTCACGTTCACGATTCCGTAGTAATTGGACACTTGAATTTATTATATTATTGATCATATTGGCTGATGAAATGTATCATTTCAGTTGCAGCATATTGGGGAAGAAATAAGCTGGTAAGCATTGTACAAACTTACTTACTATGTTTATTTATCTAACTTCCAAGTTTAGCAACTAACTCCAGCTCCCTAATATAGTTTCCGTAAAAAATGTCTTCTTTATTGGAAGATCCAGAAGCACTTGCCTAATATACGAATGTGAGATTAAAAGAATACTAAGTCTGAAATAAAAATTCTTAATGTACAATAAGGAGAGGGTTTATCTCACTTGTATTTTCCAAAAAAATAATAAAAATCACTAAGTCCGTCCTAAGATTCCCTTGACACGGGCGGTGGCTAGCATTTAAATCTAACAGTTAGCAAGTGACTAGATGAGCTGCTTTTTGACGTTGTATCTAGTTACCAGCCATTATTGACATATTAATAATTAATTAATAACGGGACAACTGCAATTTTCTGAAGCTCGAATAAATTATACCATAGTCTGTCCCAAAGTTCCCAACTTAGCCATACTATTTCGTTATCTGGGTCCATAATTTAAAGTCACCTAGGCACCTAGCCACCAAGTTAACAATTATAATATGTAGTTTCCACTAAATTGGCAGTCGTATTACACATGGAGACCGGGTCGTAAATATAAACGGACTTATGCCAAACCCTTATGTCCATATTGATAGTAGATAAGACAATCTTGCGACACCACGGCTAGGATTTAACTTGTTAGCCACCGCACGTGTGGGTATTACTTACTTTCAACATAATGTACTTATATGTTAATAAAGAATGTAACTCATTGCTGTCTAACTGCGGAGCAAATGTCTCTCAACAAGAAGAGGTGGTTATGCCGCTAATCTTTGCATGTAGAATGCAGGATGGCACCACTAGTTATCCTAACTTTAAATCTGGTCCATACGAATAGTTTGAGTCGTGAGGAAGTCTAAAAAGAAATCTAATAAAACTTCTATAGTTTTGCATAAATTCATTTTATAATACCTTCTTCTCAAACGTAAACAAATAAGTTTGCCGAGATTTAAGACGTAACTTGCTGCAAGTGCAACTGAAGTTTTTGGCTTCAAAAGGGCAGCAATTATTTTCAAAGATCTAATAAAGACGAAACGTAAGATTTTTGAACTACTTAGATATTTCTATAACAAAAAGCATGTTCTCACGATTTACTAAACAGATTTTTAAACGTGAATTAACGAAATGGACTTTATCTATTAATTTTACAAAAACAGTAACTGTCAAGTTTTGTTTTATTACGAAACATAAAATCTTAAATAAATAATAAATTCATAACTCAAATATATTAACAATTCTATTGCACATTATGGCCAATTGTACAACAAAATATAATTCTCACGTAGCAGTAATATAAAATCGCTAAATACAAGTGACATTTTATTACATTATCAACCTAGATCTGTGGGTAATGTCGGTAATGGCACTAGACCCCAATAACTGTGGAACTCATAACAATGTCACTCCATACTTGTAAAAACTGCGCATTTCGACGCATATTTGTTATATAACAGAGAAAGAATAAGGTTAAAGCCTTTTGTGTTTGTGGGTAATTAAGCTTTTATTACAAGCAAATGCAACCGTCGCCCACGTCTCATCTTGAAAAAAATAAAAACATAAATCAATGTACTACTTTCATTCCCGATTTTTGCGTGTATCAAGAGTTCTAAAATATTTATATAAGGATAAATATTATACATAATGCCTATTGTAAACATTTTAAACGTTTAGGTATATCCACGAATGCGACGACTATGAAAACCGGAAGAGGCTTATGCTTAGCAATGGATAAAGGAAAACTGATGATATCTCGAAAGGTTTAGATTAATGTATGAAGACGGAAGATAAGGTTTGTCATAAACGTCCCAAAAATGTGTGATGCACAGATTTTTTGAAGCCTCTAACGAAAATGATCATTAATACCTGGCACAAAATCCAACCTGCAGTCAATTCTCTGCGTGAAAAAAACCCATTTAGTACTATAACATTAAGCACAATCGCTAACCGCTATCCACTAGACCTGAGGACAATCACAACAATATAGGCGTATATCTAGCTAACCTAGGCTGACACCAAACATATCAGTATTTTGGCTGTATGTAGGTCGCAGTAGTATTCCGGTACCACGTATAACCGCATGTGCAAGCCAGTTTAAAATTCATATCCAGCCGCGCCCTTATGTGGACGCATAATTCTCTCATGTGGATTAGAGTATGTTGCAAGGACACTAGAACTAGATATTAGGTTACGCACTCTCACATATATTACTTAATTTGTTTTATGTTTATTTAGAAACTGTTTTGAGGAAAATGTTTTAAAGTGAGCACTAGGTATAATAATATATGCCTTTTTCTGGAGCTAGGAAGAGATCAAAAAATTACCCTTCCGGTGGTGCATACAAAATTCTTAATTTCCTATGCTTGTTTTCTCTTGCAGATTTCCATTTGTAGTTTACGTTTTTCGTGTATATGAGATTGCAGTAAAAAAACTTGACACGATCTTTCACAAGTAATTTTACCTCATTCACATTCATTCACCTCGGCCGCCAGTCGCGATGCAAGTTTAAATTTAATTTTAATTAGTCCTAACTTTAGATTTGGTTGAAACGTTTACAAAAATCAAAACACAATCGAAATCGAAAATCAATCATTGTAACTTTATTAAATAAAAAATAACTAAATAAATAACTTAAACACTGTTATCCTATAATGAACTTAAAATGTATTCCTTGCAAACTAAATAAAAATAATCATATTTTAACAAGTAATCAGTAATACGTTTCTTTTTCAACCCATTTAGAAATGTTATTCCTTATTATATAGCGTCTTATTTCATCACCGACAATCATCAATATCATGAAAGGAATAGCGAGAAGGAAATCGAACCAGCGCAACGGCTCTGTTCCGAAAACTTCCTGGCAAATAGGCGTATATGTGACAACAAGCGCTGCGATCAAATCCACCACAATACTCACGTTAAGTATGTGGTTTCTCATACCTTTCTTTAATATAGAAATCCTCCTAGTCTTACAAATAATCACGTCAGAGATCTGACTCCAACAAACCGCTACGAAGTAGGCCGTCTGAGCTTTCCTCTCCACACGTTTTCTTTCCGCGTAACTCCACTCACGATGCAGCGTATCTTTAACTAAAGTTGTTTTCGACTCCCATTCTGAACGAACAAACATCAGACTCGAAGGAAAAAACCCGTCTTGTGCGAACACTATAAAGTACGCGTACAGTCCACTAAAGAATTGTACCAGCCCTACTTGAAAGTAAGCCATGAAAATCAGAACTCTATTAACGAGATGGTCGTCCGGTTGGCGCGGTGGTATCGACATTATGTCCTCTTCAGAGTCCTCGTATGCCAGACTCATGGCAGGAAGCAAGTCTGTGCCTACGTTAACAACTAATATCAACATTAGTGTCATTGGCAAAGGCATGCCGACACACGCGTACAATACAAACGGTAACATTTCTGGCGTGTTCGACGTTAGAGTATAAGCGATTGTCTTCTTTAAATTATCGAAGATTCTTCTACCTTCCTGTACTCCTAACACGATGGATGCAAAATTATCATCTAAAAGAATCATGTCAGCAGCTTTCTTCGACACTTCAGTGCCATTAATGCCCATAGCTATTCCGATGTCAGCTTTCTTTAGGGCCGGAGAATCATTGACACCGTCTCCCGTCACAGCTACAACGTGCCTCAAAGACTGATACGTCTCAACAATAAACAGTTTCTGTTGAGGACTCGTTCTTGCGAAAGTTATTTCTGCATACTTAGTCTGCGCCGCTTGTAAATCACTCACACTCATTTTCCGAAGCTCGTCCCCGGTGATGATAGCCGCGCGGAACATGCTTTTTATATGAGGCGGCACGTCTGCTAATTCAATGTGATGTTCAAATGCGTAATCGTATGCAGTGGGCAAGGTAATAGTACCACACTGTCGAGATATAGCCAGGGCTGTGACAGGGTGGTCGCCCGTCACCATCACTACCTTAATACCCGCTTGTCGACAAAGAGAAATAGCTTGAGCTACGTTATGCCTCGGAGGATCGATCATTGACACCGCTCCAACAAAAGTAAGGTCTTCGACAGGAAAATTGCGCTTTTGTGTATCAAAATGATACCCTATCGGATATGACTCTGCGGGTAAACTAAGATCACAGTATCCGATGACTCGTTCACCCATGTTCGCCATTTTTATAAAATAAGCCTTGAGCTCTTTCTTCAACTGTGGCGTGAGAGGCTGTACGTCTTCATCTGTATGGACTCGTGAGCAGTACTCCAACACAATTTCAGGTGCCCCTTTCATGATTAGATAATAACTGTGTGTTAATTGCATGCGGTGTATTGTTACTTGATACTTATAAGCTGAACTGAACGGGATCTCGGCCTCTTTGGGATTGTCAAGCCTCACTTGAGTGGCTGATCGATTAATTTCCATATAACGTAAAATTGCTGACTCAGACGCATCACCTATAATCTTTCTCTTTTCAATGGGTTCGTGCATCGTGTCATACGTGAACTCAGCCTTCAGATTCAGAGAGGCGACTAAACACAGCGTCGCATACGTCGGTCGCGAAACATGAGTATGATCAGTTTTATCCAGGATTTCAAAGTTACAAAATAAATGTGATACAGTCATTTGATTTTCGGTCAGCGTGCCAGTCTTATCTGAACAAATGCAAGACGTGGATCCCAACGTTTCCACGGCTTGTAGAGTCTTAGCAAGACAGTTCTTTTTTTTTAGCGATTTGGCCGATAATGTCATGCAAACGGTTAATGTGACAATCAATCCTTCAGGTACATTAGCTAATATGATGCCAAGCATGTACTGTAATGCTGACAACCAGTTACGCTGAATTAAATACACCATGATGAAGAATAGAATTCCAAACACGAATGCTACACCACAAATCAACTTGATGAAATGTGTTATTTCCTTCGCGATGGGTGTTTGTTCTTTCTCCAGTCCGGTCACTAGGCCAGCAATTTTTCCCATTTGTGTCATTTCTCCAGTAGCCACTACGATGCCTCTTGCAGTACCTTCGACGATAGGACAGCCGAAATAAATCATATTCTTCGATTCTAATGGATTAGAGTTGGTGCATTCGGGCCTGTGCTTGATAGGCTCAGATTCTCCTGTCAACGAGGACATGTCAGTACTAAAATTAGAACAATTGAGTACTCTAATATCGGCGGGAACTATGTCTCCTCCCTTCATTTCAACAATGTCTCCAATGACCAAGTCTACATTAGGGATAACTTTCTTAATTCCTTCACGGATGACGACCGCGTTAGGCGGTATCAGTTTCTCGAAGCCGCTCATGACGGCTATGTTTTTGGCTTCCTGGTAAAAACCGAACAGACCGGTGCCTATGATGGTAATAGTGATGACACTTCCCAAGTAAAGATATTCCTTGGGAGAATGGCCGGACTCATCAGAGCCGTGCGCTGTCCATTCGCTGCTGAAGTACGCTATGAAGTTGAGGATAGCGCCTACCCACAGCACGCATTGGAACCATCCGAAAAGATTATGACGGAAGACTTTCCAAAGGCTCGTGCCGTGAAGTTCTTTAAGCGCGTTAGGTCCATGGATGGCTAAGAGTTCA
The DNA here is from genome assembly GCF_050436995.1 of Anticarsia gemmatalis. Classification (NCBI taxonomy): domain Eukaryota; kingdom Metazoa; phylum Arthropoda; class Insecta; order Lepidoptera; family Erebidae; genus Anticarsia; species Anticarsia gemmatalis. The sequence continues at coordinate 3,272,622 of NC_134752.1, forward strand.
GCGGCAAAGTTTTCAGAGAGGCCAGTATTGACGTTACTACGGTAGATGACCTCGAGTTGGGCAGGAGTGAGGAAGTGGTCACCAGTGTGGGTTTCTTCTTTGAGGATTTCGATCTCGGAGGAGGCAGGGGCGCCTCCCGCTATGAGGCTGGGCAGACGCTGCAGGGTCGATGACCGCCGCCGCCCTGTCAGCGACAAGATACTGGAGCGCTGTCTATGAATCGGCATTTTGATACGAATCTAGTTACTTAGAACAACAAAAAAATATGCTGAAATTATCGAACAAAACAAATCGTTGAGTTGTTTTCAATCTTTGACAGTTTTTGTCACCAAGATCGTAAAAAATCTTCTACTTTTTGGCTAAAATAAAAACGGTTGCATATCGATCAGTTTTTGATTTCATCAATCATATTTAGGCACCGGGCTCAGTAGTGCGCAAAAAACTACACTTTGTGTAGTATTTGTTTGGCCTTCTTACACGTCAAAAGAGCTAAAGCGATTTGCATAAAACCTGGCAGGGATGAGAAATAATATCCCGAGAAATATTTACTGTTATTGTAAGCGGTGGGGTTTAAGCTATTAAAATAAAACAAAGAAAACCTCTATAAAATACTTTTATTACAAAAAATACCTTTGCTACAATACACAATATACATAGTTACAACAGGTCGTTATATTATCGTTCGTGTCAAGGCAGAGCTTACCAACACTACACTCTTACTAACAAACGTTTTGCTTTCATACCGATGAATCAAAATTAATGGGAAAAGCATTAGAACAAGGATATTTAGAATAAAGTTCATAAGTTTTGCGGATTGGCATTTTTACTAGATTTGATTAATTGTTAAGTAATAGCAGTTTTTGGCACGGTCTTAAAATTTTGACGAAACATGCCAATAGTGGTCCAATATTTTTTACTATATTAAAGGTACTGCTTTTTGTGGACTCAGGGCCTAATCTCTCCCTCGTTCCGGGAGGAGACTCTAGTCCAGCAGTGGGACATTAATGGGTTAAATTTAATTAATCGTACAAGACAGACAATTCAAGGCGCATTTTTTAATTGGAAAAGCCAGTGCTCTTTATACTATCACTACTTTCGAACAATTTGTAAGCTACGCAAACTTCTAGCACGTTAATTATAAATTAGGTATTATTAAAAGTCTGTCTGCGAATTCTGCTACATAACTTATCCTGAATACTGTCTATACAACGTGTTATGTTAATGTCTTAGAGTTCTTTAGAACGATTTTTGAAAGAATACAAAGTTCCTACCCGCACCTTATAAGCATCAGATGGACTCTTAGTCTCTTACTGAGGGGAATGGCCCACTTCTGGGCAAGGGTCTCCTTTTAAAATGAGAGGATTTATTTGGCAAGGTGACCTTTGCCCACCAGTGGGACATTGATGGTTTAAATTAAAAGTTATCTTTTTGATTTGCATTTACTACGATCTAATTTTCTAGTATAAAGCTCTTCATAACTTTTAAACTCTCGCGTTGCATGTTTAATGTATAATAGAATACGGGAATTAACGCGAACACGCATTTTACCTTAAAATGCCTAACGTTTCGGCGCAGGTTGCACTCGCCGTGGTCCCAGGCAGACTGAAAGTCTGCCTGGGACCAATGGGTAAAATGCGTGTTCGCGTTAATTCCCGTATTCTATTATACATTATAAAGCTCTTGCCAGTTTTCGCGTTACGTTAGTGAGCATTTACAATAAGGAACAAAAATTTAATGATACAATACAAATAGGTATCTTATAATATACGTACAATATTTAAAACTTACAAGTAAAATTAATGTTTTCCTCTTAATTCATAAAATGCTTTGTTTCGAGAACATTAAAATTGGATACTTCGTTTAAATTTGATTAAAATAAATTATTTTTGCCGAACTCTGTATTCATTATATGATAACAATAATTCATTTCATTGTAGTATGTTTTACTAGAGAATATAATCATCAATAGCGCGATTTTTTACAGTCGGCACTATCGAGTATCGACAGTTTGATATTTAAAAGGTACTGCAAAAAATTGCAAAATCAGTTCAGTATTGACGGATGTACAGGCGAAGTCATAAAAAATATAAGATTCCGACGAATTGAGAACCTCCTCTTTTCTCTAAAGTCGGTTGAAATGGTTCCTAGCGCGCCCGCAAGAGGCGCTAAATAGATTTACATACAGAATTTCTCGATAGCTAGGCAGTTGTCGATAGTCGATAGTGGTAGAGAATCGCGCTTCATTAATTTAACAAAACAAATCAATGTGAATTTCGGTGAATATTTCCAGTTAATATGTTTACTAGATCTACACGAAAAGTGTTTACTTAGAACCTAATAATTTGGGTGCTACTACTTTACACTACAAACTAAAACATTTTGTTCATAATATCACGATTGGGACACAAAGAAAACTAATACATACAATACATTAACAATTTAAGTGCCAAATGGAAAATACTTATTATAAAAATCATCTAAGAAAGATCATTACGAATTTAAAGGAATTTGTGACCTAATAATTTAATTAAAATTTGACCTCAACCTGAAAAAGGTCAGCGACCTTTAACTTAGAGGTCAAGGTCATCGTAGGTAAAAAAAATGCTTGATATTTTGTAATCAATTGTATGCTAATATATTGCTTGGAAAAATCCTTAAATCGAAAAATAATTAGAAGGAGTAAGTACTAATACGAAAAATGTTATTTTTGGAATTAAAATCTCGACTTTCGTAAGCGTTTTAAACTGTGACAGATTATTTACAAAAAAAGTTGTAATATTGTTATATTTTTATTAATTATTATGTTTTATTAAAATCTTTGGTAACGGCTACTTTGTACTTTTGACGCGCATGGTATAATGTTTACAGCCAGCGTTGCATATTACACAAATTATCGCCGCTATTTATACATACATACATACATAAAATCACGCCTTCTTCCTATAGAGTACATATACTATATTTAGATTTAATATACAATAATTGAAAAGAGCACCTTGAAGCCCACAATTGAAACAGTGCAGTAATCACAAAATTGCGGATGTGGTTTTGAATTATTGTTTTATATTCTAAGTAAGCTATGATTGTCTGGGTGTCGATTTTGCTACTGGTTCAAACGAGAGGCTCAAACTTATATCATTCTTTCGTAAGTTAATTTGTTTATAGAGCATTTCACATACTTTTTTTTATATCAATTTTCATTTTAATGGGAAATAACGCACCGCCACCACCCGTAAAAATGTACAAATGTTTTGTTTCTTGACACTTGAAGAAAATAATTACCCTCTACGGAAATTTCTTAAAGTGCTGTTGACAAATTAAAATGTGATTGCTCTAAAAAATAATTAACTTAAGTTTTAGCCGATATTATTGATCCTTTTATATATGTTTACAAGTGCATTATTCTAAATTATTATTATAGCTAAGCTGGATAAAAGGACATACGGGCACATACCACAGCGTGCGATCGGAACACAGGTTCAACCATTTTTTTATTTCATTTTCTTTATTTTACAAAATTAAGCCTAGAGGAGAACGCACACACTTTTAATATTATTTACATACATATTATTCAATAAATAAAACAGTTTTTTAGATCACGGGTCGTTGAATTTCGACCTATTTTCTGAGCAAATCGAAATAAATCGATAAAAAATGAAAAATATTCCGTGGTGAGTATATAAAAATTATTATGGAGTCGGAAATAAATAAATATTGCACTTAAACATCACATTAAAGTTAATGGTTTATTATGAAGCGGTATCCAGGATTATTATAGTGTAAAAGTCGATATATTTAGAGACTCGACTATTATATGGGAGTGAACCAGTCAAACGATTTTGGGGAGAGGTTAGGTGATTAAACACACAACACACAATGCCGCCATTGCTCATCTAGATTCCTTATAGTCCGACAATTTAATAGCGAGCCGTGGAAAGCATTCTTTATCTAGACCAGGGGTTCCCAACCTTTTCTTAGTCTGGGGCCACTTTTATATTATTCTTGTTAGCAGGGACCAATATGTGAGTATATTAAAGATAAATTGTATTAATCATCCTGAAAATTTGAAGTTTTAAAGTCATTCGCGGACCACATTATGACTTCCGCGGACCACCGGTTGGAAATCACTGATCTAGTCCATAATTCAGATTTTCGTGTATGTAACAGTAGCCGCAGCAAACAGGCAACCGTCTGCCGCATACATCTGCGGGTAAGTGACATTCTTAATTTTGTATACCTCCGCCATCCGCGCAACTTGCATGAAAGGCTCCCTACTAAGGGCTCTTTCAATTTAGCCGTATCGTGTCGGACCGCAGCAGTGCCGAGACGGTGCGTTTGTCGTACGGTGCACGGACGGTCATTTGTTTTCATACAAATCGCACGGTGCGGCAACAGTGCGGTGTCGGTACCGAGAACGCACGACGACAGGACGGCAACGTCGCAAGCTCCACGTGTTCATTTCGCTGTTGAATAGTGCGGTGACTAAACGTGACAGCTAATTTCATTGAATTTTCATGTTTATTATTTGCTTAAAATGGATGATATAGACGTGGAAGAATTTATAAATGAAATTGAATTATTGAGTAATTCGTAGAAACATTCTCTTGACATTCTTAAGTAATTAAAAAAATTGCTTGGGTCTTGTTTTAACCTAGGATAAAGAATATGGAAATCACCAAAATTACATGTTAATGAAAACATCGGTAGTGTTCTTTTACGGGCGCGGCGTTTTTGTTTCTGTTTGATATTTTTTAACAGGAGCACTAACAGTAATGTTTCTTCGTCAGAGTCCATGGCTACACTGCTGTCACATGAATTTAAAACAACACTAACATACAAACGCACGGCAGTCAGATACGCTTTCAATTTAGGCGTTTGGTGTCGGACGGCTAACGTACCGCAGCAGTACGGCAGCGGGCTATAACCAGCGGCACGGTTAACGTGCGGCAGCCGTACGACACGAAACGTCTAAATTGAAAGAGCCCTAAGTTGTAGGACTATAGTATACTCTCACACATTAGATATTACTTATTGTGTGTAGATTTTGCCCATTTCTTAATAGGATGTGAAAACTGGGTTCACTATAGTTTGTTGTATCAAAACTTTTCAATTGAATGTCATTAACAAACTTTACCGATTAATATGCTGTTTTAATGTTTTAAAATAAAAACACCTGGATGATACATTTAGTAATATAAAATTAAGTATAATACAAACTAAAAATACTTGAATATAGGAAAAGAGCAGTGATAGCCGAGTGGTATAAGTTGACACCTCCCACGCAAGTGGTCGCAGGTTCGAACCCAAGGCAAACACCAATGACTTTTCGAAGTTATGTGTGTATTAGAAATAATTGTCACATGCTCCAACGGTGAAGGAAAACATCGTGAGGAAACCTTGCATGCCTAAAAATTTGTTTAATACATTTATTGAGGGCATGCAAAGTCCCCAACCTGCACTTGGCCAGCGTGGTGGACTCAAGGCCTAACCCCTCCCTCATTACGGGAGGAGACCCCTTGCCCAGCAGTGGGACAGTAATGGGTTAAATTTATTTTAAATTTATTTATTATAGGAATGACTGGTTAGGAATGAATTATCTTATATACATACTTCTTATATTATATATATCTTCACGCTTCTGCCTGCGGTATGCAGATATATTAGCTATCTTAGAATTACAGTTAACAGCTGCTTATGAATTCAACTATACATTTATTTTATTTTTAAATCTTTGATGGAAAAGTAAAAAATGGTATTATTTGTCTATTATTTTTATGATTAATTACATTAGTTATTTTTTTCTTTTGTAGTTACAGCTTTATAACGAAACTTGGTTTATCAATCATCTTGATTTAGACTCGATGGAACATTTTTCGTAATAAAATTGTTACAGCTTATAATTTTTTCTCACCTTCATTTATATTTAACGCAAATAAAATGTTATTACCTAGCTTCTATTCTTTTACACAAACACAGCAAAATCCATACAAACTCGCTTGAACTACCACTAATACGAAACCAGTAGCCAACGCGTTGCAAAGTTGCGTCGCAGTTGACAACTAGTAACCATATTCGGCTATTTATATAGACAAGTTTAATTGCATCTCAGTTTATACCTTTAATTTAACGGACTTGTTATTGCTGTAGGACAAAATACATCTTAAATAAATCAATGCCTTTAATACATGAATCTCTCCAATTTAATACACGAACAATTTCAACTCTCGATTTAATACACGAACTGTTAGTCAAATTATTACACGAACTAACAATCAGCAAAGCAAGCTAATCGTTCCATTATCGGATCCAAGCAACAGCAGCCTGTTTAATGGTAACACAGACATGCAAGTAAGTACTCCTTTGAAGGTATCTGATCGTAGCTTGGTGCTTGAGAACGAGGCGTCCTGGTCTAGTGAAGTATGGACTCCTATGCGATTGTTCGTAGTGCCCGATATTAACTCGTTGTAGTATACGGAGAGGCAGTGGACTGGCTCTGTGCTGCCTCTGTTGCGAAAAAAAGTAAGTGATAAATAAAGTGTTTGAATATTTTCAAATATTAAAAAGTTTGAACCATCTAAATTGACTTGATTGAATTGAATCTAGGTCGTAAATCAAGTCTAATTACGTTAAAAGAATCAAGGTATCTTGATCTGGTTGTAAATTAGAATTTTGATAGTATTCTTTGAAGTCTGTCATTGACAATGATGTACCATTTTTTCATATGTCACTGTACAAAAACTACATTAATAGTGACTGGAATATTTAATTGTAATAAGTGACTTACTTGAGATGTGCTATCAGTTCACCGTCGTCTGGTCTCCATAGTGCCGTGACTTGATCTAATCCTGAACTGAGCAACCTATGTTCGTCTACCGTCGCTAACCGTAGCACCTAGCAAGTAAATAAACATTTAATTGACCTTTATTTCAAACGAACACCGCAACTATTATTAATAAAAGTTTTCGATAATTTTATACGTTACATTTCTTCCCTACAATACAATTTCATCGGGTACAATCGTATAAATACTTGATGAAAATAGTTCTTCTGGAATACGCTAGAGAAACAAATCATTTTTTCTTAAAAAAAAGTCTGCAGTTAGTTGCAGCTAATCGCCAGGTCGTAGAATAAAGTAGACTAAATAATATTTTGTTATATCCCAGGTAACTGGGTTGTGGAGGTCAGATAGGCAGTGGCCTCATGCAAAACACTGGTACTCAGCTGCATCCGGTGAGACTGTGAGCCGACTCCAACATAGTTTGGAAGAAAGGCTAAGCTGATATAGTGATAATATTTTGAGTGTGTATAGTTTACCTCTCCGTCATGTGCCCGCCAGGTAGCTAGCGTGAGGCCGGTGCGCAGGTCCACCACCACCACGTGTCCCGAGGCCAGGCCGCACGCCGCCCAGCCGCCCGCAGAACACACGCACATACAACGGATGAACGTCGTCGCACTCATCGGTAACTGAACAAAAACATTAAAAAAATATAGAAATTACTTTATAATGCAAAAAAAAAACATTTTGGCCAGGAGTTTCTTGCTAGCTCTTCTTATTGGCCATACCTTCCGAACTGGCGGTAAATTCACTCCTTATCATTGACTATCATAAGTGCCAGCATTTGACTTAAATTAATAAATGATTTGATTTTGATTTTGTTCATCAGTTATGTTCTGCTAAAACACTTTTAATCGCGGTGAAAAGACTTCAATCTAGCTGGATCAAATATTTAAGATAATTTCAAACGTCAACTTCTGTGAAAGAACGTTTAGTAATACGTTTTTTTAATTATAATACTAGATCGAGACCTAGGCCCAAGTATAAAGGTTATACATACGTATACTCGATTATTCCTCCAAAAGGTTACTTTTATGCAATGCATACGCGAGTATCATTGTAAATTTTGGTACACAAATAGTTATTAGAAAAAATAATCTTATGGAACTTACTTTAAGTTCATGTGAAGTATGCGGCGCTCTCGCATCGATGACTCTGAGGGTAGCGTCCGTGGTAGCTGCTAATACTGCAGCTGAAGGACCAGCTAACGTCCGAACTATACTTACTGGAGACTTTATACTATCCAACTGTAAATATAAGAAAAATAATCATCCATTACCATTTAATAATTATAGATATTGCAATTTATTTACTAAGTTTATTTTCTTGTGGTTCGTTAAATATGATCCTGCCTGTGCATGTCAGTTACTATTGAATATGAAACAGGATAAGACATCAGCTGTAATGATAATATTTTTTTAACTTTTTTAAATCATTTATTCAATAATTATTTACTTAATAAGATACATTTATCAGAGTGTAAAATAACTACTGCGACTTGGAATGAATGATCATAAATGCAGTAATAAAATAATAAAGTAATAACGTAGTCTTATGAGTTGTTTAAATATTAATATTAACTCAGTAATATAATGAGCAAAATATTGAATAGAAAGCATAAAATAAAACTGTTACCTGTGAAACTACACTCTCCATGAAAGGGTCCCATATGTGTACAACGGAGTCAGTAGACACGGCGAGACGCAGCGACTCTAGGAACGTGAGAGATAACACACCCTTCTTGTGACCCGTGTACGTCCAGTTACATTGTGACGTTGCGTTGCCATCACCCTGTATATTAAAGAATATTATTATTATCAACTGATACGAGAGATGTTTTGAGTAAGGCAATATCAGTTAAAGTTTTTCGAAGTTTCGTTTCTTGGTAACGATTGGAAAAAGCAAACATCAGTTAAACTGGGGTAGCGTCTGAGTGAACTAAGATAGCATCATAATAAACTCGGGTAGTGTTTATAATGTTTAGATAGACGGACATGTAACTAACGTATGAATAAACTAGCGTTAAAGTGAGCAGCGGTAGCGTTTGACTCCACAGGGGTGGAGTGTGAATACATTGGAGTAGTATATTAATCTGGGGTAGTCTGAAAAACCACGTGATTGCATCTGAATATCTAATATTGCGTAAAGATTCATACCTGATTCCTCAAAGACCAGAGTCTCACAGTCTTGTCCTTGGAGCCGCTCATGAAGCTGTTCTCATTGTCGAGACAGTGTATACTCTTGACAGTGTGCGTGTGTCCCGCGAACGTCTGCAACTTGATCTGCTTCAAGTTGAAGCGCGACTCCTTGTCCGGACGACCGATCTCGTGCTCCCAGTATATTAGCCAGTCGCCGCGCAAGTGCCTGGGCAAAGAGTAGTTGTATTTTAGTGTATAGCCTTAAAAAAACTGTTTTTTGAACAGATAGGTTAATCTGTATGCTCAATTTGGGCCTTTGAGAGTGAGTGACTCTCAAACAAAGGCTCTTGTATAACTTAAAAAAGTACTTTATTGCCTGTATTAACTTAAAAGGTAGTCTTACTGGCAAAGTCATATCTAGTACTAGGCTCTAATTTGTTGGCATCTCTATGACATAAAACACAATCAATCGGCCAAGTGCGAGTCGAACGCACACTTGAAAGATTCCATATAGTAAAGATTTAGTTAAACTTTAGGACTGTCGGAGATACAACATTTCAAAAACACATTTCCTGTTACCCCAAAGGTATAAAATTGAAACAAAGATCATGTTACCTGGAGAAAACTTATATATAAGTTAAAAAACCACTTACCTATTACTCTTAACTCCATTATCCATCTTACACGCCACGACATCGAACCCGTTCCCTTGCACAGCGTGTCCGACATCGCCCGCGTCACTAGCGACATCTATCCTGTTGCCGACGAGAGTGACGTTTGAACCGAAACTGTTGGAACTTGATATATGGTCCATGACCACTTCCGGTTTAGTTGTGACGTCCTTCCGGTTTAAGGGCTCGTCGCTGAATGAGGGCTGCACGCGTTTGTCCGGCCGGATTTGTAAGGGAGAACTGAGGACAAATTGCGTATTTAGTTAACTAGCTAATAGCCTTAATCTTACAGCCACGTAATTCTTTATTCATTACGGTAGATTGATTGAGCTTTACACAAAGCTTTTAGCAATTTATCTTAAGATATTTTTAATGTATCAGTTTAAGTAATAAATAAACCAGTTCTGTAATCTGTAATGATTTTTGTAAGAAGCAAAAACCTTGTGAAAAGCTTAGGTGCGTAATTCTCGTAACCGGTCCTGTATGACAAGATGTATAGATGTGAATGAGGAAGGGAAGTTTGAAAGAATCTTACCAAGTGACGTTCTTTGATCTCTGCCTACCACTTTGAGAAAAAGGCGTGATATAGACGTGATTTATGTATATTCTTTTCTTTTTAAGCGTTCAGAATATTTTAAAAGACAACGTAAAGTAGTTCATACCTTATAGAATGGTTTTGTTCGTACTTGTGGCACAAATGTCTGATAGTGTCGTTGTTCTTGAGGCATCGCTCCATCGTCTCCACTCCTATGAACTTAGCGAACGTGGTGTACGCTTGGAACGCTAGCTCTTCGTCGAATACTACTAGTAGCTCTTCTTGAGCCTAAAAAGATGAAGAATGGACATTAGCAGTAGTTATATTGAATAAAAATAAGGTCATGGGTTATGGTATGGTCTGTGGTTCAACAGACTGAAAGATTTTCGTACAAAGAATAAAAAATAATTGCATACAGAAATTAATACAAATAAGGCACTGTATCATTTTGAAAAACGTTTAAAACTAATTATTTAAAAAAAAAAGCAAATTACTTCCATCTTTTGAAATCCATGCATTATTTTGAATCATTTCAATACTATACTTAGGCCATTTCAATCTTGCGATCTGAGTCATGTCATTGAATCGGAGTCTCTCGCTCGCACTTACACATTTCTATGATTCTTTTGATAATGACGTAGTTCGCACGTCTGCAACGGCCTGAGTATAGGCATAATTGCGACAGTTGCTCGAATATTTCTATAGCAACACTACAAGACACAAGAATACACATACTAATACGCATTCACTCGTATACGTACAAACCTGTACAAGTCTAAACAAGTTAGTCCACAATATATAATGTTCGTAAACTCACCGTTAACCTAGCAGTATCGGCGGTGTGGTCGACGTCGGGCGGCGTGCAGGCCAGGTCGGGCAGGTCGGCGCGCACCACGCGCCCGTCCTGCACGCGCCACTCCGCCGTGCTCCCGTCGCGGCAGATCTCCAAGAAACCTTCCGGCTTCGACTCCGTTGACTCTTGGTCTGACTGTACATACATACGTCAAATTAGATACTTAACATCGCATTTACTTTTTTGTTGTCATATTAGGCAGGGTTACATTATCATTGATGGAAGATGATGCAAATTTGGCGTTGAGACCAATTTATCGCACAACCAATGACACGGAAACACGGAATCGAAAACATTATTTGAAAAATAATTGTAAAATGGCCACAATACTACGTGACAGTCTTTATAATAAAAGAGGGTACCTTTTCGGGTGTGCTCTCATCTTGTTTCGGCCAATTTTCTATCTTGCCATTTGCTTTATCGAAAGCTAGGAAGAACCTGTGAAAATAAATTATTGCCTTATTAAAGTTGCAAAACTTGGAGTTACAGGCAGACAAAACTTCGAGCCCCATTGAAGCCGACGTCGTGTAAGATTTACACAATTTGTCCACGTCTGCTAAATAACGGCACTATAGTAGGCAACATGTTTACTGTAGAGGCCTGTCTGCCGCATCTATCACCGCAATAAGTACGACGTAGGGGATAATCGACCTAAGGATGTTAACATAAATACTGTTCAACTGATGTCAATCAATTCCGTGGCGAATGGAAGGGGGTTTTGAATACACTTTTTTTACTATTAAACTTGAAGTAAGGTGAATTAAGAAATTCCATTACGTTGCAACATCTTACATACAACCTATAGTAAAATCACATTACCTCTGTAAAGCCGGCACACATATATGTCGCCGGGTCATCTCGCGTCCGATGCGTAGTGCGAGCGCGTACATAGCGTCCAGCAGCTTGCGGGTGAGCGAGCACCGCGCCGCCGCGCCGCTCGGGTATGAACAACGACTGGTCGACGCCAGACGGAGTGCTGGCTGCAGGATTGATTTTAGAAATGTGTCCTGAAATCAAGATTTTTCATTAATATCTAGCTGATGATATAAGTTGACACCCCTAACGTAACGAACCCAAGGCAACACGCAAATGACTTTTTGAAGTTATGATTGTATCAGAAATAATTGTACTGCAACGGTCCACCCGGTATGCTTAAAGGTTTTTGAACGTATTGCTTGAAGGCATGCAAAGTCCCTAAGCCGCACTTGCCAGCATGGTGGATTCAAGACCTAAGCCCTCCCTCTATAGGGAGGAGACCCTCGTCCAGCAATAAAGCTTTGCCTAACGCACCGCCTAGCTACTTCGCAAAACTACAAGCGTAGATTAAGACTGTTAGTATCCCACAGCTTGCAGCTATTCTCTACACTATATAGACTTTATGTACTGCAAAAGCCGTCTAAAGAGGAATAACGATATCGATATGAGTACGTATTCACTTCGTTTTAACCACGCTAATAGATAAGACATGCATATACGTTTATTTTGCCACAATTTCTGAAAGTCCCCTAAAATCACATAGTAAATAAATAAAAAGCCCAAATCAAGTGTCTACAGATACCTTCCCTACCTGTAGCTGCTCCATGACCTTGACGTCGCACATGAAGGGCACGAGGTACTTGACGAGCTGCAGGCACGCCACCACGCCGCCCTCCAGCGGCGCGGACAGGCGCCGGCGGCACGACGCGATCAGCTCGCCCATGTGCGGCAGGTATTGGAATATTATTAGCTGCTCGCCGTACATTGCTGGAAGAATAATATAATTTATGCTTTCGATTATGGAAACTAAACTCTTCTGTTCAATATATGGGGTTTTCGAGATCAGTATAAATATCAGAAACGACATCTAATTATGATAGTTATGTAATAATATTATAATATTTATGTATCGAAAATAATATGAACATTGACTATTTTAAAAAAATTACATGAAAACAAAAATAATATAAAATCGCTAGCAATTTCTGAGATACAAATTCAAAACATCCCAATTTCGTAGATTCTTGACAAGTATGTTAAACCTTTAGTCATTTCGAGTCCAAAGTAGACTGATACAAATACTACAGACTGGTCTGATGGTTTGTGTAATAAAAAAATATACTTACCTACTATAGAAGTGAGGCACTTAATAACCTTCATAGCATTCCTATCTCCGACCACACGACTGTTAACTATCGATATCTCATCAAACTCGTCTTTCTCCTCACTCTCACACGGCGCTAAATTATCTTTACCAATATAGCAAAGCGTCAGCATCTTCAACAAATTCCTGGTTATATATCTACAAGTAAGTACCGGTCCTAGTCTGTGAGCCAACCATATTAAACTTTCTGAACTCATGTCAGAGATTTTCGAAGAACCAGAATCTTTATACAGGCAGTCTTCCTCTATCGAAGTGTTTCCTTTCGATTGAGACTCATATTCTTGGTTCAATTCTATAGTAGGCTTCTCCTTTCGCCTTAATTCTTCATCTTCATTATCATCATCCGCAAAATGTAGGTAACTAGTAAACATCGGTTTAGATGGTATTTCGATTATCGGGGACGTAGGTACTTTTGAGTTATGTGCATCGTGATTTTCGTCTTTATTTCCAGTAGAATTTAGTTCCTTTTGCATCGTATGGTTAGTGAAATGTTTGACGGATATCGGAGATGTGTACTCCGTGGACGGTGAAGGAGTATGCATGTTATTTTCTTGAACATTCGATGTGTAAGACTCTATTGATTCCGCGGGAGACTTGCTTCTGCTACTACGACTAGGTAATCTATCTTTATCATTCTCGAAGTGGAATAGTTCATTCTCACTTCTACTATCTGTATCTTTTTCCTTAATTTCGTTTACCGTTTTTTCAACATTAGGTGTCGTAACGTGTTCTGAGCCGTAAGAAGTGTCTGGTGAGAATATATCCGTGTTGCTTGATAAGGCGTTTTTCACATTATCGTCGGAGTATCTCGGCTTCTTGTTAGATAAAGCTTTATTATGACATAAATGTCCTGGAGATCCGACTTCCTCAGTCACGTCTTTATACCCACCAACAGCTTCGACCAAATGTTGAGTGAAGTTGTCCAGAAAACATTGTAGACCAAGCCTTACCATCAACTGCAGCAAGAATATATTATGATACAGTTTAACAAATTTCTGCCTATTCGTCACTCCGCCATTTATAGTTACCGCATCAAAATCTGTTAGCTTATGTTGATCGGGTTTGTCAACCGCAAAATCATCGTCTTCATACAGATTTAGTATATGTTTTAGTAGCTTTTTCCTCGTCTGAGCTGGACCTAATGCTTTACTGACAGTGTCGAATAAGTACCACGCGGCTAACACTGAAGTATCTTTGTTTTGCAAGAGCTCTATATAATGAGATAAAAATATGTCTAATACATCAAATTGATTGTAACAATTGACTTGGTTCAATAACACGTCTAAATGAGCGACGCAAGCTTGAATCTTTCCTTCAGCTATCTTCTGGTTAAAATACAACTTAGTTTTATCAACATTCTGATACTTTTCGCACTGAATTCCGTCACATTCGTACATGTATAGTATGTTTAATTCGTTGCTTGTTAGTTCGTATTCGTGTAGTGTATTTAGAAGCTTGTATAAAGTATTGAAACTGGGTGGAAAAGGTATCAAATGCTGCATTAGTAAAGGTTGCAATAATTGCGCTGGGGTGGGTGCAGGCAAGCCTTTTTCCGTAACTGCAACCTTTTTCATAACCTCTTCTTTCTTAGGCGTTAATTCGTTCTTGAAACTCAAACTCGGCGGCTGAACATTAAGAAGCAAAGACGCTACATAACTGACACTTTTTGGTAAAGAATTGAAATTGAATTTTAACACAGTCCGACATTTATTATATCGTTCTAGAAAATTGTCGTTAGCCGTTCGTAAAGGGCGCATATACGTGTGCAAGAATATCTCGATGATCAAGCAGCCTATGACCAACATGTCTTGCCTCCGACTCTCGGTCACAAACTGGTTGTAAACCGACGCGTCCGTAGTGTACCTTGTATTAAAAGACCTATTCTTTCGTTCCTTTAAAACACTTTCTATATGCGCGTCTTGAGTGAATTTCTTCAAATAACTCTGGTCGTACGAAGCTAAAAACATGTGATTCGTAAACGCGGTATCGTCTTCTTTGCTCACTGAATTCTCTTTTATTTCCTGTTGTACTGGGTACAGGTTTAAAGTAGTGACGTTTTCCTTGCATTTTTCTTTGTCTTCCGCTTTGCTGAAGAAGCATTTTGTTCGGAAATTGTCGAGGGCTTCTAGCGCTTGTATTGAGGCAACTGGGTTGAATTCTTTTGGAAGGTATATTATGCCTTTGCCTAGCTCTGATCGTTGGACCCTATAATGCCTTGAGTGGGAGGATGCTCGGCCTTCACTGGCTGAATGTTGGGAGTCTTCCAGGCCTTGGGTCTTGGACAAAGAGCGCGCTCTACTACTGCTCTTGTGTCTAGAGCGCATTCTTTGTGGTGGTACGTTTAGTCTGGAAACGTGTTGAGGAAGGCTTGTTGATTCTTCGTCTTCGTCTGATAGGTCGTCTGAACTTTCGTTCTTGATGGCTTTTCCTGTAAAAATAAATTTATTTAAACACTTTACAGTGTATGAAATTCTTATGGAAAAACTGGTGCGTATCAATAAAATGGAGTGCAACTAGGAAAAACAGTAGGTCCCTTTTTATTATACTTAAAATTTAGTATAGTACAAACCATTTGACTGATCAATCGATGATGATGATCGATCATACCTGAATAATACATTTTTCTTTACAATTTAGTCACTTCGTTATAATATGCAAAATAAAATAGCAAGTGTAACGACTTTTCAACATAGTCCAGGCCTAATGACTTCATAAAAAACTCGTATGCATGATAAAAACAGGTGAATTTCAAGGAACCATTATAGTACCATGACAAAATACACCAGTTCCCAAGACTTTAGTTGCTACTTACTGGCATCTTTTGGTGCAGTCCAATGTAACCTGGGCGGCGCGGGCGGTAAAGCCTTAGTCGCCCGAGACGGATGCGGTGCAGTAAGTAACTGCACGGTACCGCCGCGACGTATCCTCGTGTGACCGTCCACTAACGATAGACACACGTTCTTTGATTTTATTGACGCTGCACCTGATAACCTGTCAAAAACAATTAATACTTTAGAATATGGGAGACATATTAAATGCTTTTAAGTACAATTGCTTTTAAGACATATTAAGTACAATTTGCATTTGGAGATGCAAAAACCATATCTTTTCGTCTAACAAAAAAAATTACACGGCACTCGGCGTCTCTAGCTAGTTCCGGAGAATACCACAAGATGTCGTCTTTCTAAATTTACGTACAAGAATAGATTCACAATTAATAAATTACTATAGACGCGTTAAGAAATTATACTAAAACTTACTTATAACCAAAAGTGATATCTATCCAATGATGCAGGTTCTCAGACACGTGGCTGCTTTCTAAAGCTTCTCTGTGCTTCGTTATGAAATCTTCTACGCATGTCGCCCATGTAGGTATACCTAAATCCTACAAAAATATATTATTAATTAGATTGATGCTTTAATATCAATAACAGATTACCTTGGTAGAACGGAAAAACAAAGTAAGTTTATTGCCCCACATACTTTAAATATGTTTTTCCCTCGTTTAGGAGGAAACTCTTGCTCAACAGTGGGACAGCAATGGATTAAAAAAAATATTTTCTGATCGAGTAATAAGTTTTTTGATAGTCCCATAGCCGTAGGCACGTTGACAAACACCGAGCTACAATAAAGAATATTCCACGTCCAATTAGGCAAACCCAATAGCTGTCTGCCCGACCCGGGATTCAAACGAACATAAAAATAGGTCGCATACCCTACCACAAAGGCAGGAAATATTAACAGAATTCTTAAATAGGCATCTGAGGCATGGTACATACTGGTAGATCCTCATGTATGCTCTTGAACACAGTCGGATCAGTATAGAACTCAGGTATACACTCGTCCGGGGTCCATTCTTGCATGCGCTGTATTGACGCAGGGTACTCTGCCGGCACCCACTTGTTACGCACGTACTTGCATAGCACCTCTTTTGGAGTTCTAAGACAATAACAAAAGAAATATAATTACGGTTTCTTCATTAAGGTGAAGGAAAATATCGTAATGAAACCTTGCGTGCCTGAAAGTTCTTCAACACAGTTTTTAAAAGCATACATTGTCCCCAAACCGTATTTGGCCACATTAGTGCACTCAAGGCCTAATTCCTCCCTTATTATAGAAGACCCTTGCCTAGCAGTGGGTCATACATTCCAAGCTTAGATACTGACAGTCAAAAGATAGCGGCTACAGCCAGAATAAAGTGAGCCGAAACGTCAAGCAAATCGGGTTAAAATTGTGTCGCGCATTTTCATTACTCTGGCTATTATTTTCCTGTGTCGTTTGATATCCAATTGTAGCTAGACTGGTCTAGTAATTAAATATGCTATAAATGTAATATAAAATTTATCAGTTTCCTTATAGAGTGATTGAAATAATAATTTTCAACCAGTTGAAGACTATACTGAATATTGAAATATTAGAATTGACCATGACTTTTGTAGCTAATGCATATTTTATTAAATTCTCTAAAACGTTTATCCTAACTCTGATCAACTCTATAGAAACATAAGTTCTATGTGGATCAAATTAAGGATTATTTTTCTTTCTCGATCATAATATACTGATGATATTTGTCAGATATCTAATCATCTGTCATTGACATACATCTAACACACCAACATTAGCTCTATGCACAACCAAAGTAAAGTAGCATCTTTTGACTGATTTACGACCTTAGTAGTAGTACATAGGGTTCATTCTTGACTACCATTGGCGGGTCAAACATACCAGCACGGTACGAAAAATTCCCTACAAAATAATCATACTGCATGCACATAGAACTATAGCACGCACGATTTATTATTTTTTTTATTTTTTTATTTCTGTGTATTTCAAAAAAAAAGGAGTTGTGTCAAACAAGCTACCGTCAGCTACATAAGCTTGGGAGTTATTGATGTTCTAAACTATGTTATCCATACTAATATTATAAATGCGAAAGTAACTCTGTCTGTCTGTCTGTCTGTCTGTCTGTCTGTCTGTCTGTCTGCTACTCAATCACGCCTAAACTACTGAACCAATTTGCATGAAATTCGGCATGGAGATATTTTGATACCCGAGAAAGGACATAGGCTACTTTTTACCCCGGGAAAATGACGCATTTCCCGGGAAAATTCAAGTGACGAACGAAGTCGCGAATAGTCAATATAATAATGACATTGAAATAACAAAATTCCGTTGTCATGGCAACTGTTTTAATGGCGGATATGCCTTAGCGCGACTTTGTTATATTAAGAGATATAAATAATTTTGAGAATATTTTTCGTGAAAAAAAAGCATATTTTATATTACAAAAACGTGGAAAATTCTGACCCATTCTCTCTTATGTGATGCAAGCGAAGTTGCGCGGGTCAGCTAGTTCTTTATACCTCCGCTTATCGCGAACCTTGTAAACAAGACTCTCTACTAACCCTCTTTCTTTCTTTCACTCCTTAGCGAAATGAAAGAGAGAAAACATATTTTAGTAGTTGCTTAACTAAAATAGGTTTATAGTGTGTTTATGAAGAAGAGGGTAAGTTGTTGGACTATAGTTCCATTCTAGCTTTCTACAAATTAAGTAAATATGAACCTTATCTGTACTATATAAGGTCGTATATAGCTTACCGTCTCGCCATGTATACGTAGCACGTGATATCGGAGAGCGCGTCGGACACGTGATGCGGGATGTGCTCGTTGCCGCCGCTGACGTCATAAGTCATGTCCAACTGTCTGTCTCCTTTGTTTAGACGGTACTTTGACTTGCTTAGATCACGCCAGTTTCTTCCTAAAAAGAGTATTTGTATGAGTATTGTTTTTTCTCGCCATGGTGAAAAAAAACTCCTATATTATACTCAGGCCGTTACAAATGTGCGGACTACATCATTATCAAAAGAATCATAGAAGTGTAAGCACGAGCGAGAGACTCTGATAAAATGACATGACTTAGATCGCACGTTTGAAATCACCCGATTATAACAAATAGTACTAATAAGACTGCCTCCATGTCACAGTGGTTAGGGTCGCCACGCCACTACCATTGAGGGTTCGATTACTACACGGAAAAATGATTTATGCGCTCCACAAATAATTGTTGTGCTTTGTTTCCGTTGTTTGTATGTTTGTAAAAGTTCCCACGACACAAAAGCAATTCTTAGTGCTGGAGTTGTATTAGTTAAAAGAAAGATGAAAGAGTCTTAACGTAATCAAACAGCCCGATTTGACAAACTGTATACAGTTACCATAATCTCAATATTACAGAAGAAAACTATAATTTGATGAGAATATTTTATAGTCGCTCTATTGTAAGTGAAACTGATTTAGCCTTGTAAAATTATTTAATTTAGAGCCTTAGCAATAAAATAATCGTGTAATTTAAGATGCACCGATTGGACATTTTAAACCACCAAAACTAAGAGCTTCAAATCCCATCAAAGACACACATAGCCCAGTGGAAAGGCTACACCGATACCACCAGTGAGAGGTTAGGCGCAAAACAGACATCTTTACGTTTTCCCCGAAGTTCGGAAAGTTACAGCCTCAACTATGAGCAATTAACTAAGCATTTCTTGACAGAAACATTAAAAAAAAAAACCCATTAGGTCTCACTGCTAAGCAAGAGTCTTCTCCCGTAATGAGGGAGGAATTAGGCCATGACTCCACGGCGCTGGACAAGTGCAGGTTGGGGACTTAGTTTTGTTGACAGAAGATATTAGATTTCAAGACAGAAAAGCTGAAAAAAATTTTTTGTCTCGGAATATCGAACTCGAAACCTCTGCATGGCAGTCGCATACACACTACCAACAACACCAGAGAGGCAGTTGAGACATATCATACGGTATTATTGCAAACATACACCCAGTTATAATTAGTTTCATTATCTACTAAACATACTTGAATCCATACACCTCAGGACAATAGCAACAGCACTATCAATCTGTGTCATTACTCATTAGCCTTCACACAACATTGTTGTTTGAAACATTATATATACATTATATATTATATACAAGGCATCTGTGAGATAGTGTGATGAATCATTATACATATTGCTCTATCATACAAATGAGTTCGAGCTTTGTACTTGGTTCGTTTCATCTGTCTTTGACTAATGTTGACATTAATTCATTGTTATTGTGCTTTTTGAGCTACTAAAAATGCTATTATATAATATAATAGTTACTGAAATAATTATGCTTTGGGCTAAATAAATTATGTCCTATGTTTAAGTGGAAACTTATATTACTGAATATTTATTTCTGTGTGAAAGAGTTATACACAGTCCCATCAACCCAAATAAACTCTTAACAATAGCCCTAAAATAAATAAAAGATTTATTTCACTACATGTACCATTTCAATCGATTGCTTTTTTATATAAAAAAACTATAAATATATCAAACTTATTGAATGTCACATTGTATAGCTGTATATTTGAAAACTGCATGTTTTTTATGATGAAAAATACATCCTGAATCTAAAATGCTGTTTGGAATATGAAAACAAAACAAACTAGTTTACAATATTAATAAAGATAACAGTAGTTTATGTAAATAGGTTTGCCTAGAAACAAGACAAATGTTAGTCTATTGAATTTGCATATCTTCAATGAACAAATAAACAATACTAGTTGGTTTTTGAAATAGTTATTCTACATGCAAAACTACAGTTGAAGCATTTGAAAGATTTTAAAATAATTCAAATATGAATAGTTATAACATTAAGTTAAAACAAAATTGATTACATCTCAAAATATTATTAAAATAATATTATATTATATTAATATTTTTATATATACAAGACTAAGTAATAATAATAATAAAGGGGACAAACCTTTTACTATAATACTTAGCTTAATGATAAAGAGGGAGAGTACATTAATTAAGTCAATTAGAATGAAATAAATGCTTACCACATCTTGAAGAGAAGTCAGTGACCCACGGAACCATGAAATGTGCCTGTGGATCAGTACTACTCCTTCCTGCCAGCATGTTCAAATGTAGAAGATAGTCCAAGTTTGATATCCTGCCCCTCACCCACAGCATACAAAGCTTCTCCAGCTCAACAGCATTCTTCCTCCAACAACACTCTTCTCCCCTCTTCCCTTGACTGTTCACCACAGGCGTACTCTTCGTTCTATTCTGTTCAAAAATCAATGAAGCATCCAAACAATGTATATTGTTAGTTATCAATGGCAACACTTGCAGCCACAGATTCTCTGACAAGTATATATCTTGTAAAGTGAGCATGCCTAAGCTTAATCCTCTATCACTCATTGCTTTTGATAAATTGAGCAGTTGATACACTATGAACAAACCTCTTGTATAATTCATATCTATTAAATTTGGACTAAAATTCAAACAGTCCAATAATGTATTCTCATAGTGCCCTCTGTATATTATAAAGAAGTTATTGTCTGTCTCCAGTATAAACAAGGCTCCCAGCAGATTTCCATGTGTCTCATACATTTTTAATATATTCTTGTTAGGTATGATGTCTATGTGCTTGCCAGCTCCATCATTCTTTATTCTAATAATATTACATCCATACAAACGGAGCACTACTTCAGATATCAATTGATCATGTTCCAGCAGGTTCACTATGGTACTTTCCTTGTTACTATCATAGTTCTGACAGTATTTTTTGTAGGATTCCTTCCACAAACTTCTTTGGTTACTCTGTGAGACATATTGTAGGAGCTGTGAGAATGTGAGGGGCGTTTCATTGCTGTTCTCGTTGAGCTTGTAACGAGGCAGAGGAAGAACCTTGGACACCTTTTTATTCAATACCTACAAAGCAAACAAATTCCCTTATCAAATTAGTTATTCACAGTATGAAATTCTATAGGTATACGGCTTACAAACAGTTACGTACCCTTATAAATATTTTTCGCCACGGATAAGGTACACTTTCACCAGGTTGCAAGGTAAAATCTACATTGTTCAATGTGTTATCTACTTCGACGTTTTTTAACCATTTTTTCAACCAGCTTGTGTGGACGACGACTGTGAAAAGGTCAGGTGAGGCAGTGGGGAATATATTTTTATTACTTATACCTAATTCCTTAACTATATAATCCATGTCTAAATTATTAATGATGTTTTGTTTTGTTTTGTTGCGAACAAAACTGCAGTCATTATCAATTTTGACATTTCTGAACTGATTTGACAGTTCATTAAAGGGATGCCACTTGTCATAAATCATATTTGACTCGTTCAAAAATCAATAAAGTTCTAAGCTACTGCTCATAAAATATTCAAAGGACAGTACTATAATATTATTGTATGTACCTACTGATACTAGACTATATTAAAAATCACGAAAGAAGCCTGTTTAAACGCTATCAAACTGGGTCCCCATTTTAAGTGACAATGCTCTAAATAAAAATAACTGAAGTAATAATAATAAATACAGTGTCTTCACAAATTTTTCAGACAAATATAATAATATTTCTTTCACAAATAATTTTACGGTAATTACCTTACCTACTAGTACAAAATGCAATAAAATAGCAGGATATGTTAAAAGTATTGCATTTCACGATTCAAGTTACTGTACTGTACAATATGCTAAAGTCTGAAGCCTTTTTTATCCTGAATTCTTTTATGACATAAAATGAAGCTTAATAAAACACATTTCAGAATTAGTAAATACTTTAATTCAAATAAAACAGTATAAATTTTACTTTTGAAGTAAATTTTCTTGGAAAATGTTCTTAACTCTAATTAATTGTACTATTTTGATGTAATAACACCATGGGAATGTAAAGGGAATATTTTTACAATTTTAAACAACAATGTAACACATAAGTGGTCATTTTAAATAGCACCATACTCATTAAAAATTGTACTATAGCAACAGGAATTGGTCCCAAAAAAATACAGATTGGTCAACAGAAATATAAAAGGAACAAAGTTTACTAAACATTCAACAAAAAGTAAAATAATGAAACTTAAAAATATAGGAAAATGCAGATGCCGAGATATTGCACCTAATTTTCAGCAACTCTTTTCAAATAACACTTCCAAAGAGTATCTTTGTAAAGAACTGCTTGAGTCTCTGGACTCTTTGCAGCAACTATGCCCCTGCCTACAACAATGACATCACCACCATTTTCCAAGATCACTTTCTCTGGAGTATTGTAGACTTGACCAAGATTATCCTTGCTGCTTTCCAGCTGGACTCCCGGAGTTAGCTGGATAAACCCAGGGTCTTTAAAGGTATCTTTGTTTTGGCAAACAAACCCAGTGATCAAATCTGGATATTTAGCTGCCATTGACACTGTTGACTCTCTGTACTCTGGAGTGATAAGGTTGCCCTGTAAATAAAGAAAAAAATTAAATCATGTTGCCCAATGGGTTTCACAATCATTATCAATAGAGTTCAAAGGTTAATGTAATAAATTAATTAAGGGAACTTACCTCACAGCTCATTTCAGCTAAGAAGAAAACACCATGATTCACTCCATTGGCTGAGTTCAGTGCCTTCAATATACCTTCACCAGGTAAAGAATGAGCTGTGACACAGTCAGCCCACTCGGCTACTTTGTGCAAACCCTTAGTGTACTGCAAGGAGACTGTATGGCCAATATCGGCATACTTTCTATCCTCTAGTATCAAAAAGTTGAACCTCTGAGCAAGATCCTTGAGTCTAGTAATAAAGTCATTGCTGAAGTCTTCAATAATATCAGCATGAGTTTTAACTAAACAAACATGTTCCCCAACTTTTTCTAGCAAGTCTAGAATCTTTGTGGTAGATGTAAGGTCTACTGAAAGGCATAGATTAGTTTTTTTTGTTGCCATTATGTTGAACAGCTGTTTTGCTACTGAATTTGTGGCCAGTTCTGCACGCTTCTCATAAGGTAGTTGAATTCTTTCTACAGGCTTATCTGAAATCAAATAAAAGTATTAAGTTATTAACTTAGGTTGTATAATATGTACGCTATTTGATATTCTTCCATAGTTGAAAGATTTTATGAATATAATAAAATAATTACCAATAACAGGAGCCTGTGTTTCTTTTAAATAGTTCTTGACTTTCAGAACAATTTCTTCAGTAATCTTTCCATTTTTCATGAGTATGTCAATCAGCGTGGTCATAGAAAAGAGTGATTTAATTTGAACATCATTCACTTCCAGGTTCTTCTTGCCACCTTGTTCTCTGTCTAATATGATAACAGCATCAGTTACTATCAAACCTTCTTTGCGTAGATCTCTTACGGTTTCCAGTACACTCGACCCGGAAGTTACGACATCTTCAACTATTAGGCAACTTTGTCCCGCCTTGTAATGACCTTCAATTGATTTCTTGGTACCATACGCCTTGGTCTCTTTACGCCTCATCAACATGGATCTCTTAGTTTGCACACTCAATAATGTAGCAATTGGCAGAGCGGTGTACGGAACCCCGCACACATGATCGTATTTTAAATTCTGCATAGCAATTTCCAGTAGGAGGTTTGATATCGATTCCTTAAATTAAAGAATGACAATTATTACATGTTCATTGTTCTTAACGATTTGTTGTGGTCCTTGCATTATCATAACTTACCATAACTTCTGGATAGCTAACTATAACCCTCAAATCAAAATAGACAGGTGTTTTAATGCCGCTCTTAGTTGTAAACTCGCCAAACTTCACAGCATCAATAGAAAACAGCTTGATCGCCAATTCCACTAGTTTCTTATCGTAAGCCATTGTTAATGTATTTATTTAGAGCACGTGAGAACAATATTCCTGTATTTCAAAAGAGGTACTTGTCGCGGCAATGTTTTCCGGCTTTTGAACTGATAGATTGATTGTTGAACTAAAACTTTTGATAAAGTTTTGACAGCAATGACAGTTTTGACCGAACAAATGATGTGTTATCTGCATAGTTTTGTTGCATAAAAATACTGAAAAACTTATTTAAATAATCTAGTTAAGTTATGTAACTAAATAGCACATTCAAAATTGATTAATTCACTTTAGAGATATATATTGATGCTACCTTTTTAAATGTTGCATTCACTGTTCATTCAATATTTTAATCTCTAATGCTTGTCCTGTCATAACTGTCAGTTGCCACTGATCTTTTCAGTCTTTCGTTCATTCAAGTCAAGCACTTGCGGAGAAATCTCTGTCGTAGCTGAACGTATGTGTTGTGCTGGGTATTATTTTATTTTTCGTGTTCATTTTCGATATTCTTATTGTGCCAACTTTGTCTCATTATGAAAATAAAATCAAATGTGGAGTGATATAAGTTAATAACGTGAGTATAAATAAGTTTTGTCAAAGTGATCATCAAGCAAAAGTTGTTAAACTTTTTCGCGCGCGCGTAATAAAATAATATTGTATGTTTTTTTTTCGATAAAATGTAGGCTTGATTTTTGTTCAATATTATTAATAGTAGGTTATAGTTAGGTTTATAATTCGGTTTGGGATTCAGGTAGAGGATTTTGAATCAATGTTGGGTAAGGTAAATCCACCCCTCCTATCGGCCGGCCGGAGCACGGAGTGGGGTCCCCTCCCCTCCTTTAGGGGAAGTTTGGGTAGACAAAGGGTAGTCACCCCTAAGCAGAGGGGAGCTTGGGCCTTGGGCGATATCCGTTGGTAGGGGAAGGGATCACAATTTCAAGTTCAGTTTTTTTTGGGTCTTGCCCTTTCTAACGGTTGCGCGCGTGTGGGAAAGTTTTGAACGTAATTTGTCCCTGGCTTGCGCTCACGAATTTTTGAAATTTCAGATAAAAGTAGATAGCTGTATTAACAATGGATTCTGGTAATGAAGGTATGTTTTCAATGTTTTGATTATTTTTCACTAACTTATAATTCTTTTATTGACTAAGGTAACATTTTCAGAGCCTAATCATGAAACTTTGGATTTTATTATGAAAAGAAGTTTGTTGTCTAAGAACAAGCTGGCATTTATTCTGGCTGACCCTGATGGTACGGTCAGGTACTGTTGTGTGGAGTGCACAGCTAAGTTTGATGATAAGGATGCATTGGAGGAACATCTGCTGATACATAATAATGAATATAGGTACCTCTGTGGAATATGTGGCACTGGGTGAGGACTTTTAAACTCTCTTTAATTATTTGAATTGAATACACCTCAACTTATATTTAATTTAATATACAGGGCCTTCTAATAATAGCTGCTGATATTTTGGGAGAGTATGAGAAGACCCTGTATAACAGTAATTTAAAAAGAAAAGTAACACAATTTTTTTTAAAGTTTACTTAGTTGTTTGTTAATCTTTTACTTAAAATATATATTTAAATCAGGCATTCCAAAACTACAGAACTTCATCTTTATTAGGTATATAATTTATTCTAACCAGGCTAAAACGCAAGGAACACCTTGAGAGACATACTCTAGAACATCAAGAGGTGCGTCCACATGTGTGTCCGGACTGTGGCAAGGCGTTCAAGAGGAAAGAACATCTAAACATTCACAAGTCAATACACAGCGGGGACAAGAGTGAGGCCTGTCCAGTCTGTGATAAGTGTAAGAATATATTATCATTTATTATTAGATATATGCTACTTAAATATCATAATTTGTTAATATTATGTTTGTTTTGATGATCATATTTTTGAAATTTGGTATATTCCCTACAGTATTTATTTATTTCAATCTGGTCAATCATTAAACTATAGTCTGTTGAATGCGCTCCTTAATTGGCACTTCTTAAACAAATATTATTTTCTTGATATTGCTGCTATAATCAGTTACCAACCAAATACCAACACTTTTTCAAATATTAATTAATCAAACTGTCTTCTACTTTTTAAAATAGCTTAGATAAAATATTCTGTAATCATAGTTAATCATTTAAAGCATAAAACTAAACTACCCCATCTCTTGCAGCATTCCACCGCAGGGATCATCTAAGAAAACACTTACAGACCCACACTAAAGCCTTCCTAGAGAGAGGTTCAAGTGCGAGCAATGATCAGGACTACATAGAAATTAAACAGGAACCTCAGGACATGGTAGAGGAAGACATCAATGAAGAGATACTTGATGAGGTCAGTTACAGAATCATTTTCTTTACTTTATTTTTTTTTATGCAAAGGACTGTTATGTGTTTAACAGTCTATGTATGTTTAATGTTAGTCTATGTATATTTGTGCTATTCTAGACGACTAAGCGGGTGGGCCGATTTTATTGATTCTTAGAGCAATTGATTTGCCTTCATTCTCAAAACTTTCGGTGTTCATAGGTCACAAAAAAAATAAAAAAAGAAGTCCACACTAAGTTTTGACAACTGCCTTTTTAAGTTTTTATTGAGAATCTTCCTTTTTTAAATAAGAAATCGAATTATATAATCAATTTTGCTTTCGTCTATGAAATAATTTCCCACTGATACTGACCAAAAAAAAGCAATAACATAATAGAAAATAATAAAAATTACAACATTTTTGTTTCGTACCCAACCCGCTCGATGCGGCGACAAGGTGGTCTTTACCACTGCGCTATGTCGTACAGTATTGATACAAATAAGCAGTACAAATTATAATTGTGCAGGCCATTTAATTGGTCAGGTTTAAATATAGTCCGTCCTTAAAACGTCGCAAAACAAGTCTATTTAAATTCGATCATAAATAAACAGATTTATTTCATAACTTGTCCATATTTGTGAATGTAAAAGTATCATTACGCCTTGAATTGTAATCATAAAGGTATGCACTATCACTATTCCTATCATTAAATAATTTAAAATTAAATTTCTCATCCCCACGCTGTTTTTGTTGGTGTGTTCGCGATAAACTTGAATGTTACTAAAAACGGATCTTCGTGCAATTTTTACCTATAGATATAGTTATTGTCAAGGAAGGTTTTAGTATATAATTAGTTGGTTTACCCTGTTACTCGGGAGGAGTCGGGGCGAGTCGTTAGTTTACACTTAATATTCCTTGCTGTGATTTGTTTTCTATATGTACTTTCAGCTCTACATACTATAAAATCGAAATAAAAACACTTAAATTTCATCAACTACAATAGGTACAAATAAGTACCTTTATCAAGTACGGACTTTTTTCATATAAATATACGAAACCTATTGAAAATGTTCGAGAAAAGTAATGAATATAAGAGCAACCCCTTCAGGTACGATCTACGGGGTAGTAAATACAGAATGTAGGCAATTCGGCCAAAGGTCTCGTCGGAGGGTGGGGCTGTCTGGCTCAAAAATGGAGGCCGTTTGAAATAAGGTCGTCTCTAGGAGAAATACCACCCTTATATCCAGTCACTCCCTGTCTGCACCTACGTCCTACATACTTGAAATATATTCCAATTTTGAAGCGTCGTTTTTAATTAATGGAATTCGTGGTCGATAACTGAGAAAATTAAAAAAGATTTTATCATATCAGTAGATATTAGAACAAAGAATCCGTATCTTACCGGCATTTTTTAATCCATTTTTTTTATTATCCACTCTTTTCTTTTAATGAAAATAAAGATCTTACGGTCAAACTAACGTACCGAATTTTAAAAAAGTATTTAAAAAAAAGTTATTAAAGCGGATCGTATATTTAGAGGAAATGTTAAATCTACTCAAAAAAGTGTCCTACTAAAATTACTGTCAATTTCTATACCATCAAAAGTTATGACCTATAATATTGAACATGTTAAAGAAAAAATCACACATTAAACCCTCCTTAAATAGACAAAAATACCTATTAGTCACAAGAAAGAAGACCAGAAAGTGAACGAAATAACTCTTTCAGACGATAGTGGCTGAAGAGAACATGGTCGTCACGAACAGCGACCGTCCGTTCCAGTGCTGCTTCTGTCCGAAGTCGTACAAGAGGAAAGATCACCTCAAGATACACAGCTGGACGCATCGGAAGAGGGATCAAGTCTGCGCCGACTGCGGGATGGGTGAGTGTTAAAATAATGTTCTTGAATGTCTTTTGTGAAAATATTTGTGTCTTTTACAGCATTCAATCGTTAATATAAATCTTGTAGTGTTTGCTTCGTGTATTTTTGAATTTTTGTTTCAAAATATGACGCTTCGAAAACGAAATAAGAGGAAAAGAAATTTGTTATACGCAACTAATATAGAATATCGTTATCTACATGTCTCGTGAACGCTAAGTTTTAATGAAAACAGTTGAGCTAAGTGAAGCGGAGGCAAAATGTGCTTCTTTCTAGAACCTAGAGTATCTCTTTAAGTGTAATGATTGTCCCATATACATAGTTGCGTAAGTTATAGCAAAATCATGGGACCACGCGAAATACTCCGCGCGACTCTCTCAGGTCGGGGCTCCGTCCGAAAATCCTAGTATTTGGCCGATTTGCCACCATGTAATTACGTCACTGGTCACGCCTAAAGAAATTCAAATATATTTCCTTTTTAATTGGATTCGATATTTAATGAACTTGAATATCTAAAGAATTTGGCGTGATTTCTAGATGTGTTGTTCACAAATACTTTTTTTCGTTCTTTCCAACTTGGTTTCAATATGACCGTATGGATCTAGCCTTTTAATTAGGGGAGGTCAACGTAATTTTATGAGGTGGTACGGTTCAAGAGCTTTTTACCTTTGTTTTACTGAATTATGTATGAATTTCGAGGATTTACTTTTTTGTTCCACGAAAAGAACATCCTATTTTTTTATGTTAACATTCTGGAAAGTCATATACTGCTACTACTTAGTATTATGCTTAAATGTAATAGATTGTATGGATGTTTGTTATTGTTTCACGAAAAAGCTACTGAATGGACTTTCATAAAAATTAGCACAGATATAGTTTAAAACCTGCGTTACACAAGTGTTAGTTTTTACCGCGGGAAATCACTACTCGCGGACAAATTTGCAGCTAGGAGTTAGTACTCAAGATAAAAAAAACCTCTGCAGTGGTGAGCTGTGCTGTAAATAAAGCGACAATTAATAAAACGGAAATTAGGATCGCTTAGAGTGTAAATTGCAATTTTAATTAAACTCTTCTTATGACGTCGCGACGACCTGTTTAGTACACAACACATGTATAGATAATACTTTTATAATAACATACATGTACTTATTCACTAATTAGCAGGTTTATCCTCGATACTATCGAAGTAATAACTCGGTATAATAATATTTTGCTTTAAGAAAATTATCGGGTATATTTATAAGCTGAAAGCGGAAAATTCCCAGTATTTATCGGTGTAAAAGTTTTCTGGAAATAAAGTCTTGCTGCTGCATTTATTGCAAATTGTAGGAAATATTCAGAAATAAATAAGTCTTCTTATGTAGTAGTGATCGAATTACAAAGGTGTGTTGCTTTCTTTTGCTTGAATTTTTGTTACCGCACTGTTCAGATAGGATTATCGTGATAGAAATAACAGATTTCTAAACGATCCTATCCCAATTACTATTTAAAAAGATAATATTGAAAATGGATAACAGCTATCATTTCGCACTTGCTTATATATTATATACTTACTACTTCTTGCATCAAATTGTATTCAGGCTCTATAAAGTACGTAAACGCTCTCTGAATTGCTAATCTTCTTGTTCTCTCTAAGACACTCTACTCTATAATTACAAAAAGCAATCTAGCCTTGAAATAATAATTACATCTTCATAATTTTAATAATTATAATTTGCATGCACCCGTCAGTTCGTATAGCTGCATACACGTGCCCCCTAGATTTCCATGGCGATCGATATGGACGCATCTCCCCTCCAGCCAACTGTACCCAGTGCCCACCTAGTGGGAGGCAGCCCACGCTGCGTTTCCCACTCCAAGCTCGCTCGTAATCAATTCAACTATACAGAATATATCTGAACTTTGGTTTTGAAAGGTCACCGAATGAAAGCGAATTTACGTTCAGGGTAACATGTTATGGCCTAGAATTTGCGATAAAAATGCCTATCGCGAGAATTCTGTTTACTTTGACTATTTATAAAAATAAAAATGTATCACTGAAATGCATCTACGCGCATAACTTTTAAACAACTCAATTCAACTGTATATTTTTTTGTCACTGTCGGTACAAGGGTTGTATCAACGGGACTAAATTGTACTATACCCGGACTAAGACGGGCCAGACCGTTATTTTTTAAATAATAATGATTATTATAACAAGCTTTAATTAGGAACGGAAACATTGTTACAAAACACATTAAGAGTTGGCTAAA
The DNA here is from genome assembly GCF_050436995.1 of Anticarsia gemmatalis. Taxonomy (NCBI): domain Eukaryota; kingdom Metazoa; phylum Arthropoda; class Insecta; order Lepidoptera; family Erebidae; genus Anticarsia; species Anticarsia gemmatalis. The sequence goes on from NC_134752.1 coordinate 3,303,877, forward strand.
ACAGCTCTATGTCCCCAACCCACACTTAGCCAACGTGGTGGCCTAACCTTGCACTCATTGTATACAAGACACCCATGTCCAGCTGTGGGACAGTAATGGTCTATTTTTCGAACCTTTCTTCTGAATATCTCATTGGGGTGCCTTCAGCTAATATTTGAGTATTAAAATGTAGAAATTCCCCTTCCTAGATATCAGGGGAAGTACAACTTATCAAGTCATAGTTCGCGGTTGATGACCATTCGTAAGTTCGTGACCATTTCCGGATGAGATAGCGTCTTCACTATACTGCTCAAATATTATAAATTATAACGTGCCAGTTATCTTGCTAGATGATATTATTATGCTATGATCCCAAAAACTCCTTTGGCTTGATTGATTTTATTTTGGTAAATAACAACTCCCTCGCTTAGAATTTATTTTGTGTCGCGGGGACTTGTCATGCAAGCAACTTACACATAGTACATTCAGACCCACAACAACAATTTGTGGCACAAATATATTTATTCAATTCACGACCTCCCGATGCACTGGTAGTGGCGTGGCGACACTTTATCCGCGCCACGGAGGCCTAACTACAGCAAATTATTTAAAACTTGTAATTATATGATTGACCTACTAATTTATCTACGTACATAATATATAACTTAGCTCTTAGTAACTAACTTAGCTCACCCTCGAACGTAATTCTTAACACATAATTATTGAGGTTCTCAAACTTGGGTTATGTATTTTCAACGACCAACAAGTGCCCATCAGCTATTCCTTAGGGGACGGACGGGTTATGTGAGATTTATTCCCATTAAACCGCTTCGATGATCACCCTAAGTTCTTTTCTAAGAAGTCATAACGAATCATCCCCTTACACACGTCATAAATATCTTGTTGAGGAAATACTGGGGTCCGTGTACTTATAATGATAGTTCTAACTGACTAAGACTGTTTGATCATAGTGCCCCGGATTCGATTCTTGATTCTTGAAAAGACTTTTTTCCGATTTTGTAACATTTTTTAATGGTAATCTCCTATTGGTCGTAGCGTGATGATATATATTATAGCCTTCCTCGATAAATGGGCTATCTAACACTGAAATATTTTTTCCAATCGGGCCTCTAGTTCTTGAGATTAGCGCGTTCACAAACAAACAAAAAACCTCTAGCTTTATAATATTAGTATAAATATGAGCACAAGCATCTGTTCTGAGCATGGTCGTTAATTTGTTTATATAAATATATATTTAGAAGTATGAATGCAAGTCCTCCTTGCTGATATTCGGCTACGGTGGCCAATTTCATTGAAACCAGCCAAGTTCTTAAAATAATATAAGTATGTTTATCAGTTATTTGGTTACCACGACAAGCTTTGCTTGGTTTGGAATCAAATGACCGTGTGCGACTTTATACCAATTATATTTACTTATTTATCTTATAGAAATGAGAACACATTTTTGCGATCAACAACTGCAACTGTGCTTGTCCCATATTTCATACATCGAAACAAACATACAAAATGAATGCGTAATCTCAAGGACAACAGCTTTTAAAAATATTGCAGAAAAAAAATACGTGGGTTACCCCCTCCTCTCTTCCACCCCGCTGGTCTGAAGCATCCACACTTTCCAATGTCCCTGGGTATTGTGAGAACAGCCCCCTTCTAGTGCTGAAGACCCCTTTTAGCCGCCCTTAACACCTGCCGGTCAAACCCTCTGTGATAACTACACAAAACGATGACATTGTATTCCAATCCCGAGAATTTAGAAACTCAGTATGTGTGTCTGTGTGTCACAAATATATACGTAAAATGTACTAAAACTGCTATGAACGCAAACTAAATACAATGCATAGGATTTGCGCGTGTTTTTTTTGGTTTTCTTGTAAAGAGAATCTTTTAGTGTTTGTTTTGCACATAAGTTTGTTTGAATTATATTTAGATTCTAAGGTTGTGTTGAATACCAATAGTCTGTTATGTAGTCTTGTACAAGCGATCCTATAATTGGTCTGATTACTATGTTTTCATCATATATTTTGGCTAGCAAAATGCTACTTTAAAAGTCCGATTTTTACGTATATGTATAATTTGTAACTAATTACAAAAATACAGCTTCTGCCACCCTCTATACAAAATAAACATTGTCGGAATACTGATACAGAACTATCATTACTTGTATTATTTCGAAAACAAAGAAAAAAGGTACAAAACCGATGAGTCAGCTGGGACCGTTCTATCCAAAAAGTTTTTACACTTAGTGCAGGTACCCTCGACTCAGATGGCAGCCATAAAAGAAAAAAAAAGTGTAAAGGAAAACTTAGTTTATTTAAAACAAGTTTGGAGAGATATTCCACTGGGGCATTGGGACCTGCCGGGGGTTTGAATTCGACGAAGGATTCTGTCATGGCATGACGTCATCACTCGCCTTCCATTAGAAATGGAAAGTTTTGTAATAGCTAAGCTTTTTCCTTATAAAACAATATATATAATCCGCTTATAAAAGCGAGTTGGATCTTCCTTTTGTCCCAATGTGAGGTAACCTACTTTTAAAATTAAACAACGGAAAATAGTTTTTTATAATTTACGTATTTAATATAACTTAATTTGTAAGTTTCACTACCGATTGTGGAATAGATAATTATTGTTGTTCAATAACGCATGTATAAGAAGACAATGCAGCATTAAACGCGGGAGAAATTACAATCACACAACATAAAAAGGAACTAATTTTACCAAAATCCCTACAAGTGTAAAAGCGAAAAGAATATCGACAAAAAAGCCTCCAGTCCATTCGAAAATAACAGCATGGATGGCTTTATTGAGTTCTACGAACCCATCCCCCATTCTCGCACCCCACTCAGCAAAATATCAGAAAAAAAGGTCGTCCTCCATTTTTGTACCACAGGGGAGCAGCCCCTCTTTTTTTTCGAATATCAATTTAGTTCTACTTTTGGGCGCGCTGAAAGCCATCCCTTCGTGTATAATATTTTAAAACCTGCTTTTAACCGCATGTCTGCTCGCTTTTTGTATAGAAGTAATTATACTTTTTCGAGATACAAACTAGCTGTTTTAAATCTAAATCTGTACAGTAGTTTTTCTGTAAAATGCCTAACCGATAGAGTTTCTTTTGCATACCTATATTCATGCGTATATACTTATACAGTTGGTGGATGATTCTTACTTAATTATAATATTGCCGACGAATTGGGATGACAAGCGTCTTTTAGGAGGGGTGATTTTGTTAATCAACGCGTTTCACTCAATGTATTGAAGATACAAAGTGGAGGGACTTGGGGAGAATCGTGAACCCTGTATCATGTTTTTTTAACTCTGAATCTTTCTATTATGTATCACAAGTATGACAATGAACTTTTTATTTCAGAGACTTTACGTATAATGTCTTTGTGATTCTTTAAAAGGCTGAGACGGTTTGACATTAGTTTTATTTTGAACAACGCATTGATCAATTGCATTAGTTTCGTTACGAACTTTTGACTACTTATCCTATTTAAATAGATAGGTAATATTAGGTCGGGGAAAAAGTCTTTTCGTATTATAGTATGTATGAACTTGGAATTAAATCTTTTCTCTACACAAAAAAGCTCGATATCTGGGTACCTCACGAGCTCACTGATAGAAACCTAATGAACCGTGTACTCATTTGTGATTTTTGAAAAGAGATTTTATTACAAGTTCATACATACTATAATGCGAAAAGTCTTTTTCCCCGACCTAATAATTATGTCTAGTTCTCGCAACCGTTATAATTTACTTCGTAGAGCTCTTAAAATTAACATATAAGCATAAGGGAATAATAAGGGTACAGCTAAACTTGTCCGTAACCTTATCCAAGATCGTTTGGGCGTAGGATGTGCAGCAAGGTCATGACGTGACCTCTGCCCCCCCTCCCCCCAGTCTACCCTTGTCTCAACTTGTGCTCCTCAATTTTATTAATAGTCCCGCTAAGACCCGCCCTGTTAGCTTTGTGTATTACCACGAATATCATATACGGGATAGAAACGTTACGTTATATGCCGTTGAAAATGAAATTAAAGTTGTTGCTATAATTAGTGCTTAATTATAACAAGCATATGCTTGGAAGGTTGTTATGAAATGTATTTATAGCAAATTCTTGTATTGGCCAATAAACGACCCGATATTTTGGTATCAACGTGTAAACAAGCTGACAACACAGTTTTATATTTACTTAAGAGGGTATAAAACCAAAACTACTTTTAGTGAGCAGTAGCTCTTTAACTAATATCCCAATGCGAAAGTAACTCTGTCTATCTCTTCTTTGTACCTAAACCACTGAATCGACACCTTTGAGGTCATCTCAAAGATAGTACGAGACCCTAGAAAGAACATAAGATAACTTAATCTCGTAAATCTTACGGGAACGAAAACAAACCGGGTGACAAACCATATTCATAATCCTAGCGGACGGAATCGCGGGCAAGACTACACAATACGCAGATATTGAAAATCATAAACCCTATACTTTAAAAGCTTTTGCAATTTTAAAAGTTCTAACGAAATATCAAAACACGAAAGCATTACGCAATATGGTTGGTTGCTACATAGTCGGGCTTTCTATCCTTGTGCAGTGAACGGGCTGGCCTTGCCCCCTCGTAGGGTCGCGGCTTCGAACCGGTTGGGAGCCCGTTACTCGACGCCACTGCGTCATAGGGATTATCCCTTTCCCGTTGTTTCAAGGGATTAGATTTTTGAGATAATATTAAAGGGTACTTGATATGAGTAAGTGAAGTTTTAAGCTTTATTGAGTCTTAAAAATATTGAGCAGTGACTTGAATATGAATGGTATTTTTCATATTCTGATCAAAGTAAATAGGTAAACTGAAAATTAAAGTAAAGGTAAATATTTTTTATCATAAGTAAGGGATCTAAAAGAATTGGCGTCTATGTTTGTTATTGAGACTGTCGACTTCGGATGCGTATAAAAATCGCGGAATAAATATATTTGTTTGGTTATAAACTACCTGTGATAAATTTCATCAAAATTCATTCAGTATTTTTTGCGTCATAGAGTAACACAAACTTTCGCATTTATTATATAAGTAGCATGCTATCCCAAAGTTATTGTATACAGGACAAGAAACAATTTGAACATTCTATTGTAATCGATTTATTGATCCCTATTGTTGTACCCAAAAAGGAGAGTAAACGGTCTAAGGACCCCAAAACCAATTGTAAAGTTTGTGCAATGTTATGTTGAGCTTACATTCACTAGTAAGGCAAGCAACCTTTGACGTTGTCAGGCCATAGATGGGTGGTCCCTTAACCGTCTTTATGTATCTGGAGACATGTAAAGTCTGTCCTAATTGTTGTGGATTATATTGGTTGGCTTAAACAAAAAAGGCTTAAGTTCTTTAGTAGATGGAAAAAGTATGACTTTGAGGATGATTAAGTGATGAGACTGCCGAAATCAAAAGATGCCTGTCGAAAACCACATTGATATGAGAAATGATTGAGCCTTTCACTTTGAAAAAGTCATCTTTTTTTACTAGGTAATTAGTTAAGCTCCACGTAGTGTATTTTTTTCTTAAAAGCCTATTATATCCTAGGATCTAATCTATCGGCACACAGCAATTGTACAGAAATTGGTTCAATTGATTAGCGTATGCGTGCAAATAAATGTACAAAAATTACTTAACCACTGGTAAAGTGCCGTATATCTGCCAGTTAATTGTACAGGGTTGCAAAATTACGTAGAAGCCGGGTGGCTTGGGCGGGGCAGGTCTATAACCCCCCTTTAAGCCCAGTGATGTCACGAGCAACCGCAGGCCTCCACCCATTGCGATATTGCATCATATTTTTGCCCAATATATATATTGAAACTTTCATGTGTGGTGGGAATTACCTAACGAATATTATTTCTGCTATTAACTGACTTAAAAAAAAAAGTTTTCAATTCGACTGTATTTTTTTTTACTTGAACTTTAGTTTTAATTTACGTGGGAGTTGGAGAATCTGAATTTAGTGGGCGACCTAAAACAATGAACTTTTTCCAGTTGCGCGTCTACCAGTCAGAACTATCTGATATCTAGGCTTTGTCATTTAAAATGTACTGCAAAAATAGTTCCTACGACGGCAGGGTCCTAGAGGCGCTGATCAGATTTTCATATAAAATTTCGCGATAGTTAGCTATATAGGTTGTTCAAATTCCTCTATAGCTCACCGATTGTCGATAGTCGTTAGTGGTACAAAATCGAGCTACAGAATAGTATGCAAAATTAACGTAATAGAGAATTCACTAGCCCACTTTGTGCCCGCATGTTTTTTGCGTACATTAAGCGCTCTAGTTCATGCCCATGTTTATATTAGTTTATAATACATAGCTCAATTTCTGAGCGAATTCAAATTGTGAGCGAATAGCTCAATATAAAGTCATTATATTTCCGCCCGCGGCTTTGCCCGTGCGGAATTTCACGTCCTACGGGTTGTAAATTCCAAAAATCTCTCCGAGGAACTTACATGCCAAATTTTAGCTTTTTGTGTTCAGGAGTTTATTTAGGCTGTGCGTCGTCTGTTACACAGTAACAGAAAAGACATAATTTTATTATCTTTCATTATGTAGAAGACACTTTATCTCTACAACGAACCGTTTTAAAGATATTAGTGAAAAACTAAAAAAAATAACTTGACCCCTCCCCCACTCCGTCGCCCCTCCTAGAGGCGGGGATTTTTAGTATGTTTACTCTCTAAGCATCCTGAATCAATTTCTGAAGAAATTGCTTAGGTCCCCGCACACGCACTCTACACCTGTTTTTTTATAAGCTCCAGTAAAACTATCATAAGGCATTGAAATGTACTAAACATTCACCTTGTAAATTCCTAATCAATTTCTTTTGAACACATTGATTCCTTGTAATCTGCAATAGTTCGTAACGGCATCTCTTCGAGCTCTTCCCTATAAAATTCCTCTGTACAAGAAAGCTAATAGACGAGAAAAACCTGTCACCTTTTACAAGTTGTGATTGGCCATCGGTAATACCCGTTACCTGTTGCACCTTATGTGAAGTACTACAACTAAGCATTAGCGTGTACTTTTGCCAATATGTTTTTCAAAAAGTTGACAATTTATGTGTGGACTTTAATACGCGTTACTTCTAAATACATATAACTCAAAAGTTGACTGACATAGTGATCTATCAACACACAGCTCAGACCACTTGACTGACCGGGCTGAAATTTGTACATGTTATGACGTAGGCATTGAAGGATTTTGATCACTTGTACCCCCATCAGAATGAAATAAGGGATGAAAGTTTGTACGAAAATTCTGTCCTAAGTCCCAAACCACGCGGACGAAGTTGCGGGTAAAAGCTAGTTGTAATATATGCATTTTTTTGTGATAAATACACATCTACGTATATCATGACCTGAATGGTATTTTTAACTTTTTTGATTGCGACGATTATTTAGGTTCACTCATAACTCTTCATTGTGTGCATAATTTGCTACAATAAACCTTTGTGTATATTTCGTAGTCAAAATAGGGATTCTGGTGTGCATAAGATGATACCTAACATTTAAAATTACATATCTACCTATGAGATTTATAGTCCAAACCTTGTAAAACAAATACGCCTAAAAGAGGCAAAACAAACAAGCAAACAAACAATAGATCGGATCAAGGGCACATCTAGCGGTGGGAGAAGGTTACACGTGCCTTCCTAGACACTATCTCCAATAAAAAATCTAGAACTGTTCCATATCGTCTTTTTGTAGGAACTTTGAATACTGAGATTATTTTCTCTAAGAAATGTAAGCTAGATTCTAGCAGCAGGAAAAGTTTTATAGCATATCACTTACATATGCTATCAAACTTTTCCTGCTAGAATCTGACTTATGTCTTTCTTTGACCTGCCTTTTCTATTTTGAGACCAATAGAAGCTGTAATCTAACAATTTATGAGAGGGCCTTGGATGCAAAGTTCGCGGCTGGCAAAAAAATACAAAATTTTAAGTTAGAACATCACTGTTACCTAGGCTTACGCAGCTGATGGTGGCCTGTTTAATATAGTTACTTTATTTTGGACTTACACTGAATTCTTTATTATCTATACTAATATTATAAATCTATACTAATATTATAAAGCTGAAGAGTTTGTTTGTTTGTTTGTTTGTTTGTTTGTTTGAACGCGCTAATCTCGGGAACTACTGGTCCGATTTGAAAAATTCTTTCAGTGTTAGATAGTCCATTTATCGAGGAAGGCTATAGGCTATATATCGTCACGCTACGACCTATAGGAGCAGGGTACCAGTGAAAAATGTTACAAAAACGGGGAAAATTATGATTCTCTTATGTGACGCAAGCGAAGTTGCGCGGGTCAGCTAGTCTATACTAATATTATAAAGCTGAAGAGTTTGTTTGTTTGAACGCGCTAATGTCAGGAACTGCTGGTGCGAAGTGAAAAACTATTTTACTATTGGTTAGCCTATTTATTGAGGAAGGCTATAGGCTATATAACATCACGCTACGACCAATAGGAGCAGAGTACCAATAAAAAATGTTACAAAAACGGGTGAAAATATGACCCATTCTCTCTTATGTGACGCAAGCGAAGTTGCGCGGGTCAGCTAGTGATATAGATAAATCATACATATCATAGTTCTCTACTGAATTGTCGAACTGTAGAAGAAGATCGGTCTGCCTTCTGGCCAGAGACCTATGGCATTTAACCGATTTTCCACCCTGTAGTTACACCACAGTACATCTTTCACCAAAAAGCCTTGCCCCTACCCATTAAATAAATTATTTACGTATATGACCAAACCTAGGTACTAAATTACATGCCTAAGTACTAAGTAGGTAAACATATGAATAACCTAGATCACGTACAGGCCACGCACTAATGGAACCTACATATACGGTACTGACTGCCTTCTGAATGTTTTTATATCCATTTTTTCCAAGGTCTATTCTTGCCTTTTTATATCTATACTTTACTTTATTTGTTCGTGGCATCTTATATATCGCTATATGAAAAAGAACATTACATAACATCACGCCGATCATACCCAAAAAGTGCAGATTGAGGTATACGAAATACACCACATTTCGCCATTTATATTATTAGTCGCATATAATAGAGCTTATTGCTATAAGGCACGTTACCAGACTTTTGGTTATTGTTATTCTATTAAAATTTTAAAAAGGCCTCTGTCCGATGCAGGAATCGAATCCACGACTTCTGCACGCCAGTCGCATACACTACCGGCCACGCCACAGCGGTAGTTTTAAAAAAATCCACTAATAAAAAGCAACCTGCTGGATTAACATAAGCTACTTTTTTCTACCGTAGTCACGGCCCTTACCTTAAGCCTCTCCTCGTGTAGGGTCTTCGAAGAGGTCAATTATAAACCAAACACACCTGTAAAAACATAAGACCTCTCAAATATTCTAATTCGGTCACGATGTCTCCATTCACCATTAAATTGCAATTAGTTATATTAATAGGTATTGCAGATTTTGTACAGCTAGAGGTTAGAGTTCAAGAAACATAATTATTTCGTTTACTTGTACATTATAAGGTCACGAATGTTTCTCTAATAGGCTAAGTATAATGTTCTATGCTGCCTGTTAGCCTTTAATTGAGTTGTATTTAATTCTATGACTTCAGGAGGTTAAATGCGAGGTAAATTACTAATAAATTACTGTAAGAGCTCAAATAGGAGTATAGTTTTGTTTCGGAATGTAACTTGATAGAGGCATGAAGTATTGCAACGCGGTACTTAAAAATAAATATAACTCAAAGGTGACTGACTGGCATAGTGATCTATCAACGCACAGCCCAAACCACTAGACAGATCGAGCTGAATCTGGCTTGCAGGTAGATGTTATGATGTTGGCACCCGCTATAAAGCATTTTGATCAGTTCCACCGGATAAAATAGGAGTTGAAAGTTTGTATGAAATTTAGTCAATTTTAAACTGATCGGGCTTTGCATGCATAAACTTAAAAGGATTTTGATAAATTCCACCCCTAAGGGGATTAAATAGAAAATAAAAGTTTCTATAAATCTTCTTAGATTTTCGATTAACCTAGATTCACACTTAGGATACTTTTTACTAAACATTTTCACGCGGGTAAAGTTGCAGACGGAAGCTAGTCATCTATAAACTCCAAAGGGTAGCTTTCCCACCTTATTTTCCCAGGCATATATACACTTGCTATACAACATAAAATACTTAATAGAAAAATTCAATAACACTTTTATCGACCTCTGAATCTAATAGAACGTGTAAAATACAGCCGCAGTGCGTTGAAGCCGTTGGCAACAGCTAGTACTTTATATAAACGTACTTAATCCCCTTCGGGGAGCCCCGGAGGGGTAAAGGTACTATTTCACTCCACCCTCGTTCCGTCGATGGCGGTTAGTCCCCAGCGATGTTGTACGTCGATCGTTGCTGGAATATACCACGACGAAATATTCATTGAAACTTTGTAAAATCTCAAAAGAATTACTCTGGAAGACTTGTCAAGTCAAACTATATAGAAAAAATACGCTTTAAAAGAATTGATTTCTTTAGACCTTCCGCGTCCAGCTAAGTTTTTGCAAATACATAGGTGATTAGTATTATGTTTGGCTAAAGGAAGATTGCTCTCGCTTTTAAATATCTAGTTCGTGTTTACGCTACCACATTCTAAAGCTTTTTTGATTCGTTTAATTCACGGAATAGGCTCTAATTACCTGACAAAATTTAACTAAATAAATTGTGTATTTATCCTGGTATACCATCGTTTTTTCCAAAAACATAATTAATCATCGTGTCATTCTTCGCACATTCTGTCAAAGTTACTACGATATAATTTTTCTCAAAACTATTGACGTCATAAGCTTTTGTGAGGTTCGATGTTATTTTAGGTTCAGCTTGAAATAACTTCGTGCTTTTCGTGCTTCGTTAGCTGACCTGTCAGTCAATTAACATACTTCAGACTTAAATTTGGCAAATCAATTGGGAAGAAACTACTGTAACGATAAAATTGTGATTTCATGAAATACTCTTTTTTTATATTTGTAAAAATTAAGAAAAGTGGCTTTCAGTCAAACTTTTAATATGAGGGGATTGTATGCATAGCCATACCCATCCATGGGGTACATACATGGATGGGTGAGCATAGAATATAGCAATGTTATGTATGTGATGTCTCTAGATAGTCTTTGAATTTTAACGCCCGACGCAAATGTACCACTTAAAATTTTCAAGCATTTGATTGAAACAAAACTTATGACCGCCTCAAACTTGAATGTTCAATTTCAATAAAATAAATGGTCTACCAACTTACCCTACATACGACACGTATCGGCACAAATCAATATCACATGCCCAGTTTACAATTACTCGTCCTCGCATGCACACATAGCGACAGCAGGCCAGTCGACCTTTTTAGACCCTCCCCTATTCTAGGGACGATAGGGGTCGGCCAACCCCCATGGGCAATACGAGGGGGACCGATGGGGTGGTCCAAGGGACGCTAGATTATGGACGGGTTTAGAGATCTAATTTATTTTTGGGAGGGTCGGGTCTTAAAGGAGGGAGAACCGGATTATTTTAGGGTCCCGACCCGACTCCGAGCTCTGCCTGCTCACAGATTAATTTTCCTTTTTCGTTATTTTGAATTTTGCTTGCGGATTTTTGATTGGCAACAGGTGTTATTGATTATAAGTCGTGTCGAAGTTGTACTACCGTTTATGTAAAGTTTGGGTTATATCATATATGGTACATGATATATTATTATATACTTGCTGTACATATGAATAATTGGAATCACGTTGGTTATCGATACATACATTGTATATTACATAACAATTTCATAAAGGAATCATCGATTTCGTATTACAACCAACACTTGCTTTCAAAAACAAAATTAAGCTGAACATTTTTTACTACACACTCCTAAAAACTTCACCAACACGGAAGAACGTACGTTCCACTTATGACGATGAGTTGTTAGATCAGTAATTAATCAACTAATTAGAGGCTCCCCATAACCGTGACCTTTTATGAAATTATGTTGCTATGTGCCGTATACTACATACATATTTGTATACGCTAGCTTCTACAATACACCGTACATAACTACATACTTACTGGGAAAGAGTTTCCATGCACTTTTTGTGGTACAATTTGAATGCAACTAAAGGATTAAGTCAGTACAGGATTGCTCTGCACCGACGATTCAACAGGATTGTTTTCTGTAAAGTGTTCGTAACTATATCCAAAAAAATTTGAAGTGTTCGTAAAAATATTCGTAACTATATCCTATAATATTTACATACATATAGACATACATACCTAAAATCACGACTTTTTCTCATAATAGTAAGGCAGAGACCAAAAAACGCGACTTGCATCGTTCCCTACAAACGTCCCTTGTTTGATTCCATCCATTAAAATATAATTATAAAACATTACAAAATGAAAGATTTATTTTTCGTTAATTATCACTGGGCGTGGGACCTTCCGATCAACCAATAATGACTGTCCTATAATAGAATATAGCAAACACCTCCTGCTATCGACCGGTGGATATAAATATAGACGCCTCATTAGATCGCTATTTACTTGAAACAAATATCCTGTGACGGGAAATAACATATTACTGAACATATTTTTATGAATAGACGAGTCTTATTTAAACACTCGTTCGTTTATTCATATAAAACATGTTGTCTCTTCATTTTTGGCAATGTTTTACGTGGGACTAATTTTGGTAATAGCAAAACGTGAGTTTTTCTACACTAAAACCTTCGGGTATAATAATAAAAAAAATTGAACCCATTTTTATCCCACTGCTGGGCAAGGATCTCCTCTCGTAATGAGAAATGGGATAGGGCTTGAGACAATCACACTGGCTAAATGTGTGTGTTAGGTACAAGGCGTAATATTATTTATGTACAAAATAAAACTTTTTTGTTTTTAATTTATTTGTATTTTGTGTGTACATTTTGAATAATATTAATAATATTAAAAATAATAAAACTAATTAAAATCATAATAAAATTAATAAGGTAATTGATTCAAATATTTGTTTGTTCCAGCGTTCCACACGGAAGAACAGCTGTTGGCTCACCAGCGCATCCACGCGCACGGGTACGCGGACTATAACCTCGGTGCCGAGCGTATAATAGACGACACGCATTGTCTTAATACTGACGTGGAAACTTATGTGAGTATAAACATAACCCAAGGACATTTTTTTCGATTGCAAACAAAAGTTTTTTTTCTGAACCTATACTGGCCTATTTTTGAGAAAGCCAAAGACCTCCCCTAAGCTCCTCCACCGGTCTCTACTTTCTTTACTACCTGATAATTTCCCCCCAGCCGATAGAAAATAGCTAACTGCGGTATTTTTTGGTAAATGTTGAGCCCGACAGTTTAACGTGGTCCTCCGAGGCACCGAGGTCTACAACCTCAACTTCCTAACTCCGGGCAATTCGCAATGCATATCTTCAGAAAAACTCAGAAGTAAATTTTTCCCCGCTAGTACCTACCCCGGAGCATGGCTTAGTGCCCGAGATATAGAATAAGCTCGCCTCCCGTTGCATGAGATTATTATTGAATCGTGGATATTTCATTACCTCTGCCCACACCATCAGATACAACAAGCGTCATTATATATAAAAAAGTATTCTATAATATAAATATTTCCATTTCCAGTCATCAGACAACGGCCTGCTGATCGCTCGGGAGTCAGTGTCAATAGAGAAGCACATGAAGAGCGAGTCGCGGCCGCACGAGTGTGACATCTGTCAGCGACGGTTCAAGCGCCGGCAGCACCTCAAAGTACATATGAACGTGCACGCTAAGGACCAGCCCACGATATGGTGCTCCATGTGTGGGGAAGGTGAGGAAACTTACTTGAACCAGCAGTTTCGCTTGTGTGGACCATTTTTGTAGTTTTATTTTCTTTCTCAAGAATACAGGTATTCTTAATCTCAGCCCAGATTTGTTTTCGCGGTTTGCCGAGAAAACGTGTAATGCAAAGTTAGTTACACATTTATAATATTAGTAGTATATGGTCCTAATAGTTTAAACGAAAAATAATCTGGGGATGGTATTCAGACAAAAAATATTTGTTATGAATACGATAAGAACAGATGCCTTTAAACCTTTTTAATAATATACTTGAGTAAAAATACTTTTAGTCTTATAACATAGTACTAGATAAAGAAGGCTTCTTACTATAAACTTGTCTAGACAATATAGTAAATAATTAAAATATACTGCTAAATTTTCCAGGCTTCGTGTTAAACCAAGACTTCGAGCGCCACCAGTGCCTAGCGGTGAAGCAGGAGAACGACACGTACGACGAGGAACAGACCGAGGCGACGCAGCAGGAGACGCCGCACGAAGCTAAGAAAGAAAACAAATATCCACAGGAATTCGTACGTATACAATAATACAATTCACTGCACTTTTTTTAACTTTAACAGATAATCCCTCACTAAATAAAAATCGTTTCTCGCGCGCAAACATCGGATGTTTAGTGCGACCAGTACCTCGATTCTCTATCACTATCGACTGACTCTACAGCTATCGAAATTTTGACATTTAGAATGTACTGCCAAAATGTTTCCTACGACACCCGTCAGAGGCGCTGATCAGATTTTCATACAAAATTTCTCGATGACATGACATTGTCGGTAGTCGATAGTAGTAGAGAATCGAGGCACTGAAACAAACATCGATAGATTTTGACCTATTTATATCCGACTGATGGTTCCTTTTGGAAAGGGGACGCTGTCTGACGCTGACCAATATGTTGGCTTATTTTTCATACTGAATATGAAGTCTGGGACATTTATCGAGTTTAAAAGCATTGAAGAAACTATTTTTCTTTTGTTATTTCCACGTTAAACCTTGATCGTCAGATAATTTCATGTCACATTCTTAATTGTTTACAATTGTTAAGTTAACGTCGCCGTTGTTTAGATAGCGATAATAATGATGATGAAAATCTTTCTTATGGAAGTAGGCACTAATCACGCAAGCTTCAACATAAAGAACTTAACATTATAAACAACAATTCCAGGTGGACGTATCGATCCTGGCCCCAGACGATCAGTCGGAGCAGTACCCGGAGCGCTCGCTGCCGTTGCCGCAGCGCGTGTTCGTGTGCAAGTACTGCAACAAACCGTTCAAGCGCAAGGACCACTACAAGATACATCTACACATACACACCGGGATCAAGTCCTTCTTCTGCCCTGATTGCGGGAAAGGTACGTTTTAGACATTACGCTTGTTTTCTTATTAAAAACAGTAGCATACGGTCTTATCCCCGTATTTATACTCCGTCAAGTTTTATTTAAATACTTTCTGCCATTTAAATGTAAAAATATTTACAATATTGGTATGGGTTAGTTTCTGTCCACGTTGACTGACTACCCACCGTGGCCAAGCGGCACTTTGTGTGACTTTAGACCACGAGGTCTCTGATTCCTTTTCGAGATTTATTAACTACTGGAGTTTCTAATTTCTGTTGTAATATTCGTGGACCTCAAACGTTTAAGTATTAAAATTTATTAATTCTTAAAATCAAATTTTATCTGTTTCAGGTTTCTACAGGAAAGACCACCTACAAAAGCACGTACTAGTCCACCTCAAGATACGTCCCACTCCTGCGAAGAAGATCCCGGATCTGTTCCCCATCAACATGCTGCCCAAGAAGAAGCCCAAGAACACTGTCAAACCAGAAATTACGATACACGTAAGTAGAGATCATGAACAACTAGCAACTTACCCTCTTTTTCATAAACACACTATAAACCTATTTTAGTTAAAAAGCTACTATAATATGTTTTCTCTTTTTCATTTCGCTAAGGAGTGAAAGAAACAAAATTCTATAAGCCTTTAATAACTTCATATATTTTTATGAATAAGAGGGTTAGCGTATTAGCTTATTTTACTTCTCTACGCTACTACTACCTACTTTTATTACAATGTAAAGTCGTTCCCGGATATCGACTATTAAGATTAAGCATCGTTAAGCCACGTCAAAGGTCTAGCGGCTTGAACGACTTTGCCACCAGGTTGACCACTTGCCATGCGATAAATAAATTATGTCTTTCTGTTATTACCAAATGGTCAGTATTTTTCCTATGGTTTGGTTTCGTGTTTGGTGCTACGGGGCTAGATTGAAAATCAAACCGAATAATCATTTTAGAAGACTGTACTAATAAATAAAGAGATTTTAACACATTTTCAGACTGGAGTTAAAATAATTCCAGTTCTTTTTTCATCTAATTGTTAGCCGTTTAGTTGTACAGTAGTAGAGGCAATGAGGAGTGCTTATATTCACATAACTAAATTTTAAACATTATTTCCAGGCACCAGTGAACACAAAACTGCGAGTACCACTACAGATCAAAGTGCCGTATCAGATGGTGATGTCACTGGACAACGGCGAACAGCGCGCCGTCACCATCGACCCACAGGCCATGGAAACTGCTTCCTAAACTTATACCTATTGTAAACAACAGATATGTATATTTTTATCTCTTTAACTGTAGTTGAAATGTTAATTTTAAATTATGTAGATTATTATTACACTCTATTTTCTAAAATCCTTACATAGTGATCCCTGCTAACAATAATAGTATAAAGTGGTCCCGGACTAAGAAACGTTTGGGAACCCCTGATATAGAGTAATATAAAGGAAATAAGGCAGTGTACGCGTGGCGTTAAGACGGTATATGTTCAACTTTACTGTAGAGGTGACGAAATAATGCATACATTTTGACTATATAACTCACAAAATAGGCATATTTTCTTTACGTACCTTTTAAACTGTGTAGTATAATAATGAATTATGACTATATTTCTCCATCAATTTTGACGTTTTAGCTCGAAAAAGGGCCAGGTCTGCCAAAGGTTGGGCGCGATACTTTGATTTTACAGTTAATTAAAAGATAATGATTCTAATATAGACGCAGACCAAATATCATGTTCTTAAAATGTACTTGTGATGAAATATTTTTGAAATAATCTCTGCAAATGTATTATACTATAATGACAAAGATCGATACGATAATATCGAAATGCTATCGTCTAAATGTCAAAAAACACAAGTGTAACATAAAAAACATAAATTTTCATTAAATCATGCAAGTGACTTTCGTTCGCTAACTGTTATAAGTCTATCTAAATTTGAAAGTGTGAAAGTCATCATATTACGGTCGTTATAAAAGGATTTTTATGTGTGATTGTATGAGTAGTAATTTTCATCAAAAAAATTGTGTGTTGATTTTTTCAAAAGCAGGCTTTTCACAGTACGTCTGCATTACGAACTCACCGATTTGTAAACTATGGATATCCTAGTTCTACTCGCCGTTAAACACATGGGACTAATATTGTAAATGGCGAAACATAGTTGTATTTCATACACTTCTGTCTACACCTTCGGTACCACATGCGTGATGTTTGAAAGCACCAGGGTTTTAAATCACATTAAAAAATCATGTATTTTTCAATCGGTCTTATTTTTCAACTAGCTGACCCGTGCAACTTCGCTTGCGTCACATAAGAGAGCCATGATTTTTCACGTTTTTGTAACATTTTTCACAGGTGCTCTGCTCCTATTGGCCGTAGCGTGATGATATATAGCCTATAGCCTTCCTCGATAAATGGGCTATCTAACACTGAAAGAATTTTTCAAATCAGTAGTTACTGAGATTGCGCGTTCAAACAAACAAACAAACTCTTCAGCTTTATAATATTAGTATAGATTTTTCAATAAAATACAGAAACTTCGTACAGCGAAAAGCCTACTTTAGCCTTCAGTATTTTTCCACCTATTTAGTTTAATCTTTTTATTATATGAAATTCTATTGTAAATAGCTAGTTATTGTATGATCGCTAAAGTGGGTGATGGAGTAAGAAAACTTTTATTTGTGACTGACTTTTAGTTGTTTGTCATAATACGAATCGACTATAATTATTTTGAATGCATGTATTTTTTTACACAAGTCTTGTAGGCAATAATGTCGCGTACAGTAAACGCTTTAATTAGTAAATATTATTATTATTTATTTTGTTGTATGGCGACCCTACCTTAATGGCGTATACCGCCAATATAACAATAATGATGTTTCAAAACATATCATTTTGCAATCATCTTCAAAGTCGAAAACAAGCTTCTTTAATTAATTTAACATTTTTTTACTCTATTATATTAAGCTTATTTAAGATTATCTTGCCATATCCCTATAGCCTTTATTTTAAATAATAGAAATAGATTTACAATATTTACATAGATCTCATTTATTCCATCGCCTACTTTTAATGTGAAAATTGGGTCCAAATACTTAGTATAAATCCTCTCTAATATCTTAACAATCTACGTTTCCACTATATGCACTATCATATCTTAAAATACATACCGTTTTACTAATAAACGCAGTATAAGCTCTCTCTATTATTCGTTGAAATTTACTTGAAATATCATTCGAACTATGGTAAAATAATATATGGCATGCTTATTCGTTATTGCCTTGTTCGTGACAAAATATAATAGGAAAAGGTCACCATAATACCTTTAAAATTTGTCGAAATTTCGTTTTCACGAACCCATAATACATTAGTTTTACAGTATTTTGTCTTTTTCACTCATATACAGTTGCAAAATTGATCGAAAGTGACAAAACACTGTATAACTAAGCAGAGATAACCCGCGTTTTTTAGTAAGACGGTTATTATATAATGTAAATTTGTGATTAAATATAATATTATAATACACTCTGTCTGTGTATAAATGAGTTTTAAATAATTGTTTAGATGTAAGAGAGTCACATATCGTGCCATGTGAACCAAATATTCATACCCGGGTGATTACAAACGTGCGAACTACGTGATAATCTAAATAATAATAGAAATGTGACAATGTGTAAGCGAGAGAGTTTAATAAAATGACATGACGTAGTACGCAAGTTTGTAATGGCCCGAGTATAGTACATTGTCAGTTACGCTGTATATAAAGATCTCACATTTATATATAAGTGCCTATTTAATCACTGTTAAATAAATATTTTTTTCGCGGTGTGACTCGAAAGTAGACAGTCTGCTTGCCGACTCACGCTTTTAAAGTTTCCTATTTTCGGTCCTTAGAAGAAAAATAATTAGACATCATTTTCTTTTATCTACCAGTGGGTCCAGTCAAAGTCGGTGGAACCAATAAAGGCTAGCTAAAGCAAACGAGACCTACTAAAATATGAATTAAGGGTCTTTTTGTCATGAGTTAATGCGAATACTTAAATTAGAATTAAGTGAAAAGCAGTTTTTTTGTGTTGATTACTTAAAATGATGTTTCCATCCTGGGTCCAATCCTTATTAAAAACGCTTGTAACTGATAATGTACTACATATTAGTTGTAAGTTTATCTTATGTAAAGTTCCTCTATTTTGTCTTTTCTCAGAAAATAAAAAATGTGATTATAAAATCTAAGTTTAATAAATGTGACATGAAGTACAAAAAATATTTTACTAAAAATTATTACCCCAAACGATATCTGTTTCTCTGTAGCTTCTGACCGCCTGAATGGATAGAACAATTTCGATGTGATTTTGACTGTCAATAGTCAAGTTCAAACACAACAGCACTCGAATGGATGCTTTATTTAAACAAAGCACAATCCTGTAGAAGTATGAATACTATTTCTTGTGAAAGTATTTCAAATTAGAGTAAAATAAAAATCCAATAATAACGTTACAACGTTTATTTTAATCGGTTGTCGGAGTTACTTACATTTTATGAATCTCTTGATTTACGGCGAAGATGTCCAGGCTATCACCCAGCAAGCTATTTAAATTTCACAATCTTTTCTTACTTAAAAGGAATCTTGAGTAAATGGATACAAAAAGAAATTAATCTAAATAAATCAGTGAGCATTAATTTTTACTAGAAAAATATTTTCGAAGTACCTAATGCACTTTATAACTACGGGTATAAATCTAACTTACAAGTAAATAAACAGACGAATACATAACATCAATTCGTTTAAATATATACCCGTTATTCAGAAACGCTTATAGCAGTTTAGCTATCACATTATATTTTGTCTCTCTCTATCCCGTTTATAAACTCGTAAGAGAGAAGACAAAGATAATAACGTTTCTTTAATTTATATTTAGGATTAAATCACATAAAGTACCGAACACATAGGGACAAACGAACAACAATAAAATGGAATTTTATAGGTTGACAACACTCAATTAATAATAATTTTAATAACATTATTATAATATAGACATCACAGGATAATAATATACATTGCGGACTGTTCGTAGAAATTAAAATGCGACCAACATGACATCTGAAAATCTAGTACAAGTATTATACGATTCCTGAAATCGCTTAAAATTAAGGCCGCACAGAGGTAAGTTCCACGATCCGTCCACGGTATAAATACTAAATTAATTTTGAATACTCGAAGTATTGATTTCACACTAACATTACGTGGACCCTGACACACATTTCCCTTGCTTTACAATGCAATAAAATTACTATCGTACACTGAATGTGATTCCTGCCAAAAAACAACCCTTTGGGGTGACAAATTGATCAAAACTTCGAGCTATCATCTCATTAAACTATCAGCTTTCACCAGCCGCTACATCAAAATACAATACATTTTCATCTCCATTACAATTTTTAATTAACAAACAATAAAATAAATATAACAATTTACAATAATTTTTTTAATACATAAAAACCATGAATACTAACTAAAGTGGTAACTTTTAGAGCTTATTTTAATCCACATCTAATGTGCGATGTCTTTCTGTACAGTAGGGAAACAATTCCCTTCAAGTCTAAACGAACTATCGTTGATTCTTAAGCCTACATTTGATCTAACATTTTACTCAATTTTTACACGTCTTCCTCCTACTTCAATCTATGCAATCAATTTTACATTCGAGCTAAGATGACTATATTACATATTGTGCTTGGAGTCCTACTTACAATATTATATTAGTCACGAACTTTTGGTTCTTTTAAAATAGCTTTTCCTATGTTAAGTCAAAATATGAGTATTGGGCAACCTAGACTATTAAATACAGTAGTACCTAAGTAAATGCAGCAAACATTATGTGTTGAATAACATACAAAAAAAACCTATTCTATGATATTCTGTAATTAAGTTTCGCAATTGGTTTCAATTTAATCCATTTACGACTATTGGCAGTTTGGCACAGACTATAATGAAATCATTGTCAATGTGTGCGTTTAAAATTCACTAAACCTTTTATCTGCCTATAACCACCAGGCACCAGACACTTAATCAAGGTCCGTATTAATAGAGTATAGACTGGTGATATCAACTTTGAAGCACGGTTTTAGAACCAATTTGACGTACAAAATAGGTTTTTAACTGTACTTCAATTGATACCAGTCTAAGAGTCCAACAACTTAGTAGTGAGTCTTGAATCCAAGATTCGCTGACAAAGGTAAACAAAACATTTAGAACGTCAGTGACCTGCGTGCTTATGCATCTAGGGATGGCTGTTTGATACAGCTTCAATACACAGAAATATTAGTTTGATTTGAACCTACGTAAATCGTGTATGTCAAGGCTACTAAGTTGTTAGACTAATATACAGACCTGATCACGTTTCGTAATTCTCAAATAACCTAAGCCTATTTACACGAGAAGCCTACAGGAATCAATATACAGCCGAATGGTTCCTAGTGAGTTTAATACGTGTCTTTAGCGCCAGCGATGAGTGTGATGAGGTCGTTCTTGTCGTCGTGCGGTCAGGACGGCTCGATGGCGGGCGTGGGCACGGCGGACAGCGGCGGACTGGCCGACGAGCCTTGCTGCGACAGCTCCGCCTTCACACGACGTGCTATGTGCGACCGCGTGTGCTTGCGGAGGTGGTCTTTGCGGTAGAAACCTAGAAATAAAAGTAAGTTAGGTATAAGTTTGAGTGTAGACACAGACCAGGCTTTCTATTTAACACCTTCATACAATAAGGGGAGAAAGGGATCACATAGAGCAGAGAAGTTTAGAATTGTATCGGAAGATTTGTCCTTTGACCATCATTGAGTAAAAAATACTCTTATTATTGACAAAACCAAGCATGAGACTCACATAACGTTTACCAGATATTTATCTAGAATTCTCAATGAATACCAATATTTCTTGTAAAAATAAGTACCTAACTGCTTATTAAACTACCATCAACGATGGTTAAGAATCAAAATAAATTTATTAGAGAAGCTTATAAAAACGGAGGTAACAAGTCTCACCTTTCCCACACTCGTTACAAACATGCCTCTTCTCTCCAGAATGTATGACAAAGTGCAACGTGAGTTGTTCTTTACGTTTGAACGCCTTCAGACACACGGAGCAGACGTGCGGCCGCTCCGGGTTGTGGGACTGCTTGTGCCGAGTTAAATGGTCCTTACGCTTTAAAGCTGCGTTACAGATATCGCAGATGAACCTGTAAAGAAACGAATGTGCTTAGTTATACAAAACATCTTGAAAGGTAAACTTTATATTGTGTCAATCACACAGAGTCATTAATTATTCATGGTGGACGTAAGTGTTAAAACAGCACTATTTTGAACCTGCGTTAAAATAGACACGGGATCTCGTGGATTATAATATATGTACATTTCAATATTATTCTATAATGGCTACTTAGTTGATGACGAGCGCCTTGACAAGTGTAAGCGTCTTGTAGTTCTTTACCAAAAAAAGTGGGATTCTATGAAAATCTGAATTTAGCTCTAACGTTACCTTCGCTCCATGGTGTGACCAACTAAATGCTGTTCTAATAGCTCTCGTTCAGGATACGCCATGTGACATTCTGGACAGCAATACAATGTGCTGCCATCTGTAAACACACAAAGAAGGTCACACTTACACACTGAAATCTATGACGCACATTCTTTCTTTTTATTTAATAAGTACTTTTTTTTACTTCAATATTTTTGGTTTTGAATTTTATCGATTCTAAAACAAACTAGTCAAGAAATAATCTGGTTAAATAATTACTCGTTTTTTTACCTAAAGCAGTAGTAAGTCGTATTTCTCCAGGCTTCGGCCGCTGTTTCTTCTCCTTCATGTTCTTCTTTCTCTTTCCTTTCCTTCCTTTCAGAAAGACGGTGTTTGTGTTGGTGTTCACTGTCTGGTTTACTATCGTCGCTGTTTGAACTACCACGCTGTTTACCGCGTTTGATGGCATCTAAAAGTAAACACAATATATTGAAATTCGATATAACCTATGTAATTATTTTTTTATTTACAGAGTTTATTTAGGTTTTTTAACTACTAATTATTATTATTATTACTTTCTATGAATTATTTTAAAATCTGGGTAATATTTTCTTCAACATCTGAAATACTAGAGCTTTTTAAGGACGACCTTTGCAAAAAAATATCAAATTCTTTTTTAAATTGACCAATTTTCTTTGTTTCTAAAATAAACTCGAATTGCGATTATCACTTTTATAGAACCATCCTTTTAACCACATCAGTCAAATTTTTTTATTACCCAATTGTAACTTCTCTCAATAATCCCAAGTTAGACTTACCGTAGCTATAGTAGGCATCACATTTAACGTATTCCCATTGACAGCCGTTACGACGGTCGGCTGTTCTTCTCTCTTGTTCTCCACCGTGTTAGCCGGAGTGGAGTACTTCAGTAGATGGTGTAGAGGCAGTGGGAGTGCTGAGAGGTAGTCAGCCACCCCTCCACCCAGGGTCTGCCACGTACTGCTGTCTGTCACGTCCCCGATGCCTGACGCACATTGTACTAGTGAATGACAGATGAAAGACAATGAGAATGATGTGATCGTGAAACATGGTGAAGATTGCAAGTTGATGAGGTTTGGTAGTTTTGTTTTGATTGTGGGTTAAAATGAGACTGGATGCGTGAAACTAGGTAGGACTGTTTTAAAAGTATGGTAAGAAAGACAGTGTTTTCATGGTGGACGATTGCTCAGACCCTTGCCAGTATTAGGGTGGTAATGAGTTAAGGGAATAATCATAAAAAAAGTTATCGTAATTTTTAGGTATGCCACAGATATGGCATACCTATCCATATCCATATACCATTGGTATGAATCAAGAATGCACTTTTACAGTGATAAATTTAACTTATATTTTGCTAAATAAGTAACGCGGTAAATTGCTGTAGATATTAAGAGAAACATTGTTATTAATCAATTTAAACAACACAGAGAACTACAGTTAAACGTACTTATAAATTCAGCTGGTGCGGTGGCGGCGGCACGTTCAGGTCTGGCCTCTTGTTTGATGGCTCGCGCGAGAGCTGCCGCCTCCTTGGGCTCGTGGAGGACCACTAACAGTTGCTGCGTGCCTTGCTGCAGCGGCGTCGTCTGAGTCACTGTTGTAAACAAAACAAATACTTATTTAAAATAATACACACATACTAAGGTACCCGCATAAAATGACTAGTTGTAAGATGGTAGGCGAAATACAGCATAACTGTTTTGCCTGTACTAAATGTTATTGTTAGAAAAGCATGTGAGAAGTTTATTAAAAATTCCATTAAATGTAATTTTGATTAATTTTTTTACAAATGTTAATTAATTGGAAAATTAGAACAAGTAGACCTGAGTACACATAACTAGAATTACGAAATTGAGGCGAGAGAAATCCGAAAATCACACCATAACTACATACAAGTTATAAATATAATGTTTACTAACATTCGTAAAGACTATTTCAACAGGTAGGTACTAAGGCAAAACAAAAGAGCTTTTATTAAAAGAATATGAAATGTACCTTGATGTTGTTGCATCATGGTAGCCATGAGGTCGTGGTGCAACTCCTCGCGGTACTCTCTCTTGTCAGCGCGCTGCTCCGACTTGAGCTGCTGATGAACTGTCTCTGCCTGCACGTAGCTCGTCTGACCTCCATACGCAATGTTCCCGAGGTTCACTGACGATGACGCCGATATCGTTTGATATTTCACACCCGTGTTCACTGAAATTATTTGATTATTTCTTAATAATCGAGGAAGGTTTGAATGGCGTTACTGAAGTTAACTTTATTTCACAGTAAACTTACCAGTGTGTATCGGCGCAATCCCAGCGAGTGCGACAGTGCCCGGCTGTGCACTGCTCACCACCACCACGCTCTCGGCCTGGCGGAACTTGACCCCGTCCACCGACACGCCGGTCGCTGGAGCCACCGCGAACTGCACCCCGCCACCACCGCCCCCCTGGTACCGTGTCTCTTGAAGAACACCTCCTGAACTACCTCCTCCGCCTTCATATCCAAACTTTGCGGCGAACTGGTGGATGGTAGGAATCGCCGCCGCCGTCGGGATATGTCCCGTGAACGGTGCGAAGTTCATTGTAGATTAATGAATCTGTAATCGCGACGGACATCTTCATTACGCGAGCAATTACGTCAGAGGGTGCAAGGTCGCACGCGAGATAAGCAAAGTGCACTCGTCCTGTCAGCAGGTGGAGTACACGGTGCGAACCACAACAAAGTGAATCAAAGGGAGCGGCCCCTAGTAGGGCGCGCACTCAACCCCCGCCATTCTGCCTCACCCCAGTCATTTCTAACGCTTTATTTTTACCGGCCCGCTCTCTCACACCATCGCCCGTCTGCGTGTGAGCTACGTCATCGCGGAGCGCTCAGCCTGGAAGAATAGGAAGATATTAGAATCCTTACCTGTCCTGGGTTGTGAAACAGCGTTTTCATAACGTTTTAATAGTTCGTCGTCGGTGAAATAAGCTAGACGAGAGGGTTTTGGATGCGCGAACATGATGCGCGGTCGTATAGAGCGCATGCGCGCTACGATATGGAGTTAATGCACAGTTAGCCGGGATACGTCGGGTGTGAGGGTGCCGGGCCGGAGCTCCCGAATCTTCAGGCCTTCAAGATGGACTACGAAGCTATGAAGGTGGCAACGGCCTTCAGAGGTACCTACTTGTATATTTGTTTACCTGCGCAACAAGTTCATGTCAAGTTTTATAGATATTCTTTGTTTTTCTATGGCTTAGAGTAGAGGGATTTAGAACGTTGATGGTTCGTTTGAACGGTATACCCAGAGCAGTGAAGTTCTTGATTTGGTTTATTTTATCAATCCAGACTACAATAATTGTTCAAGCATATTTATATGGCAAGGATAGTTACTACCTATCGTTGATAGAGATACCAACATACTCGTATGTTTGTAAACAATTCAAATTCTTACTAATAAGTAAGAACCTCTCCTGGCAGTGATGCCTTGAGAAGTAATCAAAATAGTGTTTTTACCCATATGCCACAACTGGCTCGGTCACTTGGCACATACAGATTATTGGCATCAACCCTTTCCTATTCGGCCTCCACGGCTTTATCATACCAAAATTCGATTACAATATTGCTTTGACAAACTAGAAGAGTACCTATTTAGGTCCCTATAACTCGTCATTTTCAATTGTGGCTTGGATATTTTTTCCTTAGAAAAGTCTATAAGACCGAAGAATGTCGTATGAGCGAAAGTGAACAAATATTTTCTGGCGCTACCTGATATTTATGCAATAAATGCTTATTGTTGCTGGTGACTAAAAATACACTTTTACAAGTAGATATAATAATATGCTATGGCGGACTTGTGTTAAGAACTATTTAAGACAAATATCACCATCTTTGACTAACTACAATGATTTAGGCAGCGCACGCCAAGATAGCTCTCAGAGAGTAGATTTTTACGCGATATATAGTAGGATAGGATTATTAAAGTACCAACAAAGTTATTATATTGTTTCAGACACCGAGAACTTCATATGTCTCGTGTTAAGCGTCGGATCTTTCCTATTCCTTCTTTACCTTATATTTTTCGTGAAGACTCCTGATGAGGACCTGTTAGATCCAGAAATATTAGAGGAAGAATTGCAATACATAGAGTTCAACAGAGTAAACGCTCAATATTTCAGAATATTAATGTGAAGTAACGCAATACGAACGTAAGGATTGATCCGGAAACGACAACGATGGCTGTTACGACATAATGGCATTGCTGCTATCGCGTAGGCAAGGCTCCTCTGTCAGTGGCCTGTGCTGCTACTACGCGATATTTTATTATAATAAGTGTAGAGAAATAAAAAACAAAAAAAATGTAAATAAGCAAAATTGAAAAAAAATACTGTAATATCTTAATAGGTGTCCGCAACGGTCTACAATACGCAATTTTTATATTGCTTTATTAGTCGTTGTGGATCCGTCTTGTTGTCGTATCTATCCTGTTCTTGTTCCTATCCTCTTTTCGTATTTGTAGGAAAAAGTAACACGAAGATAGGTGCCGTCTGGAATAAGCGCTAATGAGTGTGTACTTAGTTTTCTAATTTCCAGTTAAATTACTTAATATTTATACTGTTTGTTAAATACAAGCAAAAAGAACTGAGTTCACATTAAGTTTTTCATAATTTTAGATTTTGTTGTTTTGTAAGAGGTCGGGAATTCCTTCGTAGGAAATGTTGTAATGGTAGGTAATTTATGTAAGCACGCATAATATTATGTGGTATTTACCGAATTATACTGTGATAGGAAAGTTCTGAGATGTATAAGACGTATGAACTACAGGGAATTTTGAAATGTATAAACATCTTTTTAACTAATATTTGAGATTGATGCTCAATGGGCCCAACAGCCTAATTTTTGTACTTATATATAGTATTTATATATTTACTTGTAAAACTTATATTTAAATTTCGTATATAATATCGTAAATCCGCTATTCCAGTCATTGCGTGCGTGGAAATGAATGTAACATCGGCACTAAAGATGTATGCAACGAATCACTTCACTTTCTGAGAGTTTTTTCAATAATACAAATACTTAGTGACTGTAGAGTAGTCATGTTCAATACGTAGAAATAGTCAAGTTAATACCATTTAGCATTTAATCAGAAATCAGTGTCTATTTAATGAAATATATGAATAATCTCAGCATCGCCAACTGCCTTATTATTTACCCCTTGTATTTTATATACGCATCATGTAAAAGCGACGACTGTCTGGTAATTTTAGTTACGACAGTGATCTTCTTGTAAGTATCGTAAGTAGTCAAGCTCAGATAATATCTATTGCACGCAGTATTAATGTCCCACTGTTGTGAAAAGGTCTCCCGTAATGAGGGAGGGGTAAGGCCTTGAATCCACCACGCTGGCCAAGTGCGGGTTGGGGACTTTGCACACCTTTGAGAACTGTTCTAAAGAACTCTCATGCCTCACGAGTCACGATGTTTTCCTTCACCGTTGCCGCGTAGGAATGAGTGATAACTATACGCAGTTTTACAACGAGATGTTAAAGGGTAGAGCGAAAACAAAAATAAATAAAAAGCCGTTATCTAGAATCAGTGATTTATTTTTTATCTTATTATCCTTACTGTGTCTTCTTAATAAATAAAAAGTTTCATACAAAAGTTTACACTTAAACTCCAAACAGAAGTTATGGTCTATGTTCTATGTCTTAACCTTATAATACTTGCAACTAATTTCATTATAAACGAAATAAAAAAATAAGAGTCTAAGTTGGTTAACTACTAACGTTATCATAACAGATAACAGATAAGAAGTAAAGTTTTCGACCGAAGTATACACGATACGCCTAGACAGTTACAAAACATATTAAATAAGATTTTGAGATTTAGATCGACGAACGAACTACACTACGGAGCGAATAAAACTAAATACTAAAACAATAACATGTACAAAAATACAAATTACTTTAGAAATAAAAGGAAACTGTGTAATTAATCATTTAGCTGCAATTCTTTTATATTGACTTCTAGTAATAAGAAAACATAACTAATTAGATTCCGCGCGTATCGGAACCCAACATAGTTAATGCATAAGCACCTTGGAGTTTCGAGGACTAAGCTAATATCTAAAACATGCCACGATTCATAGATCAGATGCGGTACAAAAAACTTAATACTAAGTACAAAAATATAATTCGAAAACAATTTACACCTACATTAAAGCTGACAATATTAATATCGTGTGGTGGAAAGCCTTAATATTAACGTAATGTTATGACTCGCGGAAATGTGTGATAATACGATTATGAAAAGCATGAATATGAATTACGATCTTTGAAATGAAAGTGCGAGAAACAATCAAGTAGATGCACGGTTCTCATAGGACACGTGTATCGAGTCTAGGAGCGCGCAGATCAATAAATCAAAGCTGACGATCCTGTAACGTACCTATGTTCAGACAGGTAGTTAATTGTCGGTCCTTTTATAAATAAACTGATCGATCAATACAGCTTCCGTGAACGCGTAGCAACATGAATTGTTAAGAGAAATTATCACACATTTGGGCTTTTAGTCAGCGAAGTTAATCCCATCCGTAGGATGTGCTAGGACAATTTTAGCATTAGGCCATTTCATAATTATTCAACTAACAAATTAACAAAAGAAGAAAATATATAAAATAGATATTTCCGTTGTATTGAGGGACGGATGTTATGAAAAATAATATAATCTTGTCATGATCACAATCCTAGCACGCTGAACGGAACACAAATAAAATATCACAATTCGATGGAAAGATAAAACGTTTGTATATAAAATAAGCGCATGATGTGTTGATGGAGCGGGTAATGGTATAAATATCACAGCGACGATGATATTTACAATGCAGGTTCAAGTTGCGATGATAGAATTACTAATCGAATGATATTCCAGGCAGGAGCGTAGCCTACTATCTCAATGACGCAAGGATTATAATAAAAGTTGGGAGAAATTAGCAGAAAATTAGGCATTTTGACATTAATTTCGAATCAGTACCCGTCTAAGACGTGCCATAGTTACTATGCTTTTGGGTAAAATAATTCTACAAAATATAAAATAAACTATACGCAAATACCTTTTAAAGACGTGCCACCACTTACCTGCACTTAAGTAAATTATTTCGACGCTCACCAACATTTTGGCGTATTTGCCTTCATTAGTGCAGTTTAAATTTAATTATAATTTACCTGGAATACAATTAGATTATCTTACAACAAGTTATTCACATAAGCATAACGATATGTTTCAATGATTGTGCATACGACGTTTCATGAACGGAATGAGAAATGTCATGGTTTTCTACAAATTCTATTTACATAAATACGATATGTTGTTCACATCATAAATTATGTTTTAAAATCACATTGTTTTTATAACAAACATGATTATTACCGTGTTTTTCAACTATATTATACAATTTATTGTTAAAACACTCGCGTCGCAGGCGCTCGTTATTTAATTTAACTATAGACTCATAAAAGGCCACGACTACTGAGTTATGGGACGATATTTTTTAACTATAATTAGACACTAATTGACAACAACATTTATATTTAAAATCACTATTGGTTTTGCCGATTTTTCTATCCTCAGAAAAAAAAATATTCGAGAAATACTAGCATTTTAACCGTGGATTAATGGATAGAGAATCAGTGAACTTTTATTTCTCAAATAAATTATTCTGACGATACTAAAATCGGCATTTAGTTAAATAAATTTGATTTTTTCTGGTTCATAACAGAGATAATTTAAAATTGAAATGTAACAGTAATATCTTATAACGCATAGTTACTCTTTAAACATGTTTAATAACAAAATATCGTCACATAACTGATTACATTTAGTTAATACAACTCTTTACATAGTACCGGCAGTGTGTAGGGCTCGTAAAACTTCAGCATACCCTGTAATTGTTAAGTATTTTCACGTGTTGTTACATCACCACACATTTTAGTACATTTGTTATGCAACTATTGAATATAATTTATTAATGCCCGGATTCTGAGGTACATTTAGCGGTAGTTTATCTATTCAAACTGTCATGTTTATATGAGCTTTAACGCTACTGAATAGATACTACCGCTAAATGTACCTCAGAAACCGATGGTTAAAGATGTTTTATGGAACACCACATTATAACAGTCGTCTGAAACGAAAAGCACAATTCAGTGACATGTAGAATCTTAGAATAAGGATTCTTCTTGCTTAGAGCTCATAGGCCGCTTGAAACAAATAGGGAACATTTTCTTTAGTACTTAATTCTTCATATTTTTTTTTAAATGTATTGTCACAAAATTAAAAATTTACTTTACCAGCCGGCAGATAAATGGGCAAATTTGTACACAATAGTTGCATTACAAATGTTCGCTAATAGATGCGAGGTTGAATTTATCATTCATTATTCACAATCACAACCAACATCAACAATCATAATCTTAACTTTCTAACGCCAATTGTTTCATACACAACCCCATTATTGCATGTTTTGAAACTGAACATCATAATTGCTTATACGATTTCATAATAGTAACACATAAAGTTCATATAAAAGAAATTTATACATTTTTGTGAACATAATTTTAAAATTTCATTTTTTTTATCGAAAGTACGTAACTTTTACTATATTTGTTCAGACCAAATACACCGAATTTATTGTCAAAGCCATCAGCGAAACACAAGCCTAGTATAATTTTAACGATGTCAAACGGCACGTCATGTTATACTCGGGCCATTTCAAACGTGCGAACTACGTCATGTCATTTTATCGGAGTCTCTCGCTCGCACTTACACATTGTCACATTCCTATGATTATTTTGATTATGACGTAGTTCGTACGTTTGTAACGACCTGGGTATAGAAGGCGACGTCACACACTGGAGCATGATTCGCGTCAGTTGACGTCATGGCGGCTGTTCAGTGTGGCGGGGGTTGTCGTCATGCTCGCTGGCGCGTCATGTAGCCGTGACGTCACGTGTGGTGTGCGAGCAGCGCGTCGAGCGAGTGCGGGTCGCTGTGAGCCTGGCTGTGGGTGGTGCTCGCCTGCGCCGCGGCCAGCGACGACACCACGTGCTGCGGGATGTTGATCTGAACCGGCACTTGCGAGTTGGAGCTCGTTGGTATCTGTGCACAATGGATGGATCATTATAATATATCATGCTCATTAGGAGTAACCGTAGTAAAAGTATTGGTGAGACAGGCGTAAGAATAAAGTCGTAGTGTATATCTGTATAAAGCTTTTGTTGATTAATTTGTATCACGTAGCGACAAAACAAGAGATTTGCTTGCAGATTGAAATTGACTTTTATTTGAGCGGTCTGTAAAGGCCAATCGTGGCCAAAGGTACAATTAACAAAGAATTGAATGGCAGCTGTCTGTTAAAGTATGTATCTTCAATTGTTAAAGTAAGCGTTACTCACGTGTATAGTAATCTCAGGCAGTATAGTGTTGCCCTGTGTGGCGGGCTGCGCGGGCTGCACGGCGGGCGGCGGGGTCTCCTGCGTGGCCTCGAACCGCGCGCGCTTGCTCTCGTGCGAGCGCGTGTGCTTGCGCAGGTGGTCCTTGCGGTAGAAACCTGCACCAACATAATTCACGTTGAATATAAAGCGCATTATTAAAGACGGTGTTGTGACAAGGATTGAGAAATTTAGATATACTGTCTATCAGTAAAGTTCATACTTTACAGTAAAAGAAAAAAGAACGCCGGGCACACCGGGACATACTGTATTCTTCATGTTATATCCTTTAAAAGGCCAGACGTATTGTACTCGAAACGCGCGGTCCTATGTAACTAAATGAACGGATGGAATGAAGGAAAAGAAGTTTGTAACGAGTTTCGTTTTTGGTCTACCCTCCACATCTCGGTCTTGACGCCGGAGTGTATGACGGTGTGCAGGTTGAGGTGCTCGAGTACAGTGACGTGTCGTGGTTACCTTTCCCGCACTGCGTGCACATCTCGGTCTTGACGCCGGAGTGTATGACGGTGTGCAGGTTGAGGTGCTCGAGTACAGTAACGTGTCGTGGTTACCTTTCCCGCACTGCGTGCACATCTCGGTCTTGACGCCGGAGTGTATGACGGTGTGCAGGTTGAGGTGCTCGAGTACAGTAACGTGTGGTGGTTACCTTTCCCGCACTGCGTGCACATCTCGGTCTTGACGCCGGAGTGTATGACGGTGTGCAGGTTGAGGTGCTCGAGTACAGTGACGTGTGGTGGTTACCTTTCCCGCACTGCGTGCACATCTCGGTCTTGACGCCGGAGTGTATGACGGTGTGCAGGTTGAGGTGCTCGAGTACAGTAACGTGTCGTGGTTACCTTTCCCGCACTGCGTGCACATCTCGGTCTTGACGCCGGAGTGTATGACGGTGTGCAGGTTGAGGTGCTCGAGTACAGTAACGTGTCGTGGTTACCTTTCCCGCACTGCGTGCACATCTCGGTCTTGACGCCGGAGTGTATGACGGTGTGCAGGTTGAGGTGCTCGAGTACAGTAACGTGTCGTGGTTACCTTTCCCGCACTGCGTGCACATCTCGGTCTTGACGCCGGAGTGTATGACGGTGTGCAGGTTGAGGTGCTCGAGTACAGTAACGTGTCGTGGTTACCTTTCCCGCACTGCGTGCACATCTCGGTCTTGACGCCGGAGTGTATGACGGTGTGCAGGTTGAGGTGCTCGAGTACAGTGACGTGTCGTGGTTACCTTTCCCGCACTGCGTGCACATCTCGGTCTTGACGCCGGAGTGTATGACGGTGTGCAGGTTGAGGTGCTCGAGTACAGTAACGTGTCGTGGTTACCTTTCCCGCACTGCGTGCACATCTCGGTCTTGACGCCGGAGTGTATGACGGTGTGCAGGTTGAGGTGCTCGCGCCGCTTGAACCCCTTGCGGCACACGCCACAGACGTAGGGTCGCTCCGGGTTGTGGCCCAGCTTGTGCCGCTCCAGGTGCTCCTTGCGCTTCAGTCTGCAATAGAATTATTGATTAGTATAAAGGTCCAACTACTAAGTTAACTGACTTGAACAATTAAAGTTAGTAAAAATGTAATGGAAAGTAAATATGACATACCCAGCCCCACAAATGCCGCATATAAACCGCCTCTCAATATTGTGCCCGAGCAGATGGACCTCGAGCTGCTCCTTCTCGGGATAGGCCATGTTACACTCGGGACAGCACCAGATGGGCGAGCCGTCCAGCGCGGTGGCGATCACCACCTGCCCGGGCTTCGGCCGCGCTGGCTTCGGCGGCTTCTTCTTGTATTTTTTCTTCTTTTTACTTTGTATCCACACTGTGCCGTCTACAATATATAAATTGGTTAGCTGGCTTATAATTTATAGTCTTAAATTTGTATAGTATGAAACAATATATAACTAGAGACCGCTTGTCCGCATGTAAATCCCGATCCCTCAGGAACTGCGGGATAAAAAGGAGCATATGTATTATTCTGGGTTTTCTACTACCTACGTACATTCCAAATTTCATCCTAAACACTTCAGTAGTATTAGCGAGGAAGAGTAAGAAACATCCATACTAACAAACTTTCGCATTTATAACATTAGTAGTATATCGATATTACCTTCTTCGACGACAGCTTCAGCAACAGGCTCTTCTTTCTTCTCCTCGGCCGCGGTGTCTTCCTCCATCAGCTCGATGGTGACCTCTTTCTTAACATCAGTGGGGTTCAGCCGTAAGAACT